>NC_142105.1:407500-558750 GCF_056152115.1 Neolamprologus brichardi | reverse complement strand
ACACACATTTTCAAACTAATATCTTCTGACACGGCTGCTACTTTCCAGCCACGATCTAAAACTCAGAACGTCAGAAACCTGACACTTTAACATCACTCTGGTGTTTCCCAGAGTTGGTACAGCATCTCTGCTCGGTCAACAAAATTCTGCCTGAAACTCAGACAGATTTTTGACATGTGAACAACAACCGAAGGCTGATTTATTTCACCAAGTATGTGATGAGTGGAGGAAACCCAGTGTTAGAAAGCTGCTTCCATTCAAGGAAAAGATTTAACATGGTCACTGTTTCATTTTTCATTTCACTTTAATAAAGTGAAATTAATAAAGTGTGTATGTGATCCCCTATCACTCCCGAGCTGACGCTGGGAGCCTTCTCAACTCATTACCTGTATAAAATGCAGCTTTCTATAGAATCAGTCGGTCTATCCAGATTCCAAACTGAGCACCATGGACAAGACCAAACAGCTCTCCAAGGATTTTAGGGACAAGACACAAGGCTGGAAGAAACATCTCCCTCAGTCTGGAGCTCCACGCAAGATCTCACCTAGTGGAGTTTCAATGATAATGGGAACGGTGAGGGACCAGCCAGAACTATTTGGGAGGAACTTGTCAATGATCTCACAGCAGGTGGGACCATAGTTGCTAAGAAAACAGTTGGTAACACACTACGCCGTAAAGGACTGAAATCCAGCCTGAAAGGCTCAAGCACATGTACAGGCCCAGTAGCGGTTTGCCAGGGCAGCATCGTGGCATTGGCAAAAAAAAAAAAGTTGCTGGCACCCATGCTGCCCCGACATCCTGCCAGCACATTTTGGGGATTGCATGGGCACCAATTGGTTTTCTATCACCCATTTATGGGGAGTAAAGGCGTGTTTGTGAGGTGCGCCTGCTGCTTGCTGCACAGGGAGGAGAGGGTTTCTCTGGCTGGCTGGAGCAGCATCTAATAACCAGCTCGCAAAATAAAACAAAATAAAAACCAACAAACTGGGCTGTCATCACGATTAATCCATTTGGAGCGCAGAAGGACTCAAAATCCCTGAAATGTCAACACAGTTTGTCCACAGTTTGTCTATTCTGTGCTCCAGATGGGTCGATTGCATTAAAAATTTGCACCAATGTGTTTTCTAAATTCTATCGCACACATATACGTGAAAAGTGAGCCGAGGGCCCTCGGTGCTGCTCCTGAAGTCTCACACACAACCTGTCCAAAGGCGGGCTGCTTCCAAATAGTGCACATTTCATTCATAATGTTGTCAAGCTCGTTATGTATTAATGATTTTTCCTGGGTTGTGTGAAATCCCAGAAAAAAAACCCTATATAAGGTTTATGGTTTATGTTGTGAGGTTGGGTGTTGATACTGGAGTGCAAACTGACCGATGGAAGATGGACAAGAAAAGGTCAAAGCCATCGGGTCCTCGGTTTGGACAACAGAGAAAAGAAGAGGAGAAACGAGCAAAAGACTCAGGTGAGCAGATGTGTCTTTGGATAACGGCAGGTATTATGTATCCTGACACAAGATAACATTCATTAGCAGGGATAGTGATACACTTCTGTTTATCTTTGTTAGCCACTTAGCTATGATAGTAAACAGTAGACAGACAGTAGACGCTGATGTGGCTTATTGAATCTTTTGGACTGTGTTCAGCACAATATTAATTAGCCATTAGCTGGAAGAGCTGTGCTGCTGATTTCTCTGCTATTCTCAGTGTGTGATGAATTATAATGGCCGTTTGTTAGCTGTTAGCATACTCGCTCTCTCACTATATAAAATGTTTATCTGGTTACATTCAGTATGGTTCCAACAACAGTTTTCACAATAACATAATGTGCAATCCTCAATATGGTTTCTGTGTACAGGCTGGTTTGAAGTTTGTCACTGAACATCTCGATGACTGAGAGGAGGACTTTGTGAAAGTGTTGTGGTCAAATGAGACCAAAATCCAGCTCTTTGGCATCAACTCAACTTGCTGTGTTTGGAGGAGGAAGGACTCAGCATATGACTCAGAGAACACCGTCCCCACTGTCAAACATGGAGGTGGAAACGTCATGGAAACATCATCCTGATACTGTGGTGTTTTCTAAACCAAACTAAGTTCAGTGTTAAACCAGGTCAGTGAATACAATCGATGATAAAAAGTGGATAAAGACAAATCGCAAAACCTAGAAGTTCAAATCCAAATCATAGTCTCCTGGCTGATAAACTTACACCCCTACCCACCCATAGATTTCATGAAGATATATGCATTTATGTTAAACTAATTAACATGTTACCTTAAAGCATGTTAAAAACAAACCAAATTGGATGGAAAGGTACATTATGACATTTTGTAAGTTGTCAATGACACAAAAAGTCCAAAAAGCGATAGCATTGTCAGTAGTGAACTTGCTTCTGCTGCCCTCAAATGGTCCAAAAAAGGTAATTGTTGTAGATTTTAGCACATGTGGAGTAGATGCGATCAAATAGAAGATTCACTGTATGACAAGGTGGTAACAATGAAAAATGAGAGGTGTTTATCATGAACCAACTGTATCATTATCTTCTATATATTATCATTTCTATGACCTCTGTGTTTGTGTTTCTGGGAAGAATTCAAATTAAAACTTACTTTGAGTTGTGGCTTTTTAAATAGATCTGAGTTCATCTGGTTTGATTGTGGCCTGCAGGCTGGATAGCAGCAGAGCGTGTCCATCGCTATCAAAGGAGAAAACATCAGAAAAGCAAACAGAGCTTCCATCGTTTGATTTGTAAGTCAAATTGACTGCACTGCGGTGATTCATTGCTGCCTGCAAGGTGATTCAAGGTACGTTGGAGAATCCACACAAAGCTCTCTGACTTTAATCCAGGTCCTACTTTCACTCCCAGCTCAGTGTTCAAGAGGTACTGTCATCCTTGACCTAAATTCCATGCCCCCCTTCCCTCCTATCACCCACCACCTTCCTCTGTGATTTCATCTCCAGCTCGGTTGGGTTTTGCCTCTCTAAGAAGAGGAGAAAGCTGTCGGTTACAGGCTAGCATGCTGTAAAGGGGAAGGAGGGGAATATGAGCTAATGAAGTCTGCCCTGAGTGGGAGCAGCCGTGCCGTTTTTCTGAACTCCACTTCAACTTGTTAACATGACATGTTAGACCTCTGCAACTGCTCTTCTCTCTTCACTTGCCATCTTTCCATTTTGGCGTTCATTATCAATCAGTCCCCAGCCAGTGCCTCCCATTTTCTCCCTTTCCTCCCCCATGCCCTGCAGTGCTGTTTTGCTTTCTCCCTCTCCCCTTCCTCCAACACTCCCTGTCATCTCATATATACATCTATCCCCATTAATACAGCAACTGAAAGGGCCCGAAGGTGACACTGTGACAGGCAAATCAAGCTCTTGTTTTCGGGCATCACTCACACCCGTCAGTGACTTTAATATGATTTCAGAGGCCATTTGCATTCCATTTGTGGCTATTGAAAGTTATCAATCTGCCTTGTTTCCCCTGGTGATGTTGACTGACTACCAAAAATCCGCACAAACAAAAAAAAATGAGGAGGAAATGAGCACCCGCAGTCTGATCCGAAAAGTCAGTCTAGGGTGGAAAAAGCAAATATGTGAAGTGTAGTCACAGAAGTTATTAAGCTTTATTACAATATGACACTCTGAGCGATATGAAGAAAAAAAGACTCCTAAGCAAATTATTCTCAGATTTGGTGAACCACCCATTTACGTTAACCCTCTTTCCTCCAGTATCTTCTCTATAAAAACTGTCAGAGCCTTGCAGTAACCCTCTCCCATTATCAGGATTGTTCTGCCACATGTTAGCCAGTCCACATGAGTAACTGCTGTTAGCTTCTTCACCCAGTAGGTGTAGTAGGATCATAGCAAGTCTTTGTGCTGTCCAACTGTTAATACTGGAGAATCATTGCTGGACATCTGCCTTTGTCATGTTGACCGGCTCTAGCTCTGCGTGGTCTGCACTTAGGTCTACTATTCCTTTTGTGTTCAGAGTACACCATGGATAGATCTTTGGAGAGTAAGCCATTAACTCTCTTCAGTCTAGTGACCAGAGCTTAACCAGCATACATCCAGGTTGGCGTCCAAACCAAAGATGCTTTATTTGTCACGTCCATAGTTAACACACTCGTTGACACGCTCCTCGACTATGCAAAGGGGGAACTTTATATACATTAGTGAATATATACAGGAGGACATTATGTGCAGTAAGTGAATTATGTACATTAAACTGATTAAATAAAATGTCAATCTGGAATTTTCAAATGTAAAATCTGAATGGATGGCTTGGGGGTAGAAGCTCCTCTTGAGAAATGAACCGTCTCTAATGTTATGTTAGTTTCCTCTCACACAGACCTCAGTCATATAGAAAGTCCACTGATGGAGCTGAAGCTTTGAGTTTCTGGACAGAGGAGTGTGTTGGAGCTCCTCCTTCTTTGGCTGGGTGCAGGGTTAGTCAGATCGATGTATAACTTTCTGTAATGTGTTTTTGCAGTTTTATCCTGCCTTTTTTTTCAAATTAAGAAGCCAAAACAATTGAGCACTCTGCAATTATTAAATGATTGTTTCTTAACAAAGAGAACTTAGCAGATTTAAAGTCAGTAAAGTTGTTTCTCTGCCTTTGGATTGGCAAAAAGTTCCCGTAGAGCTTATTTGGAGCTTGGACTGGTTTCCATGTTCCACCCAGTATCACTGGTAAGTCATCATACAGCAGCTGAGCTTCTCCAACTTTGACTTCATTCATCTGAGCCACCACAGGCCATCACTGTATCATCACCTGGATATTTCATGTTGGGTGGCTGTAGCTCAGAGCAGGTCAGCCACTAATCAGAAGGTCAGTGGTTCGATCTCAGGCTTGCCAAATATCCTTGGGCAAGAGACTAACCCCATGTTTGATGGTGGCGCTAGTGTCCGGCAGCCTCGCCTCTGTCAGTGCGCCTCAGGGCAGCTGTGGCTACAATGTAGCTGCCATCACCAGTGTGTGAATGACTGAATATAGTGTAAAGCGCTTTGGCGTCCATAGAGACTAAGTAAAGCGCTTTACCATGTCATCCCCGTCAGAAATACACTCACCGGGGATCTCAATGGAACTAACAGCTAACATCAAAATCCAATACAACCAATTCTTCAACCTTCATGGAGATCTGGACAGACAGCTGATGTCATGCTATTTAATGTCGCTTCACTTACCAGTAAGGGTCTACAAGGAGAAATGAAAGTATCATCTAAAACCATGCCTCAGTATGTTTCATTCGACTCACTGTCTTACAGATCAGTGCCTACTCTCACTGTATTTGCTACAGTGTGTTTCCCTCCCAAGCTAAATGAGGATTTTTGTTGTTCTGTGTCCTGTCGTGTTATTTTGCTGGGTGACTTTAATATACATGTGGACAATGTCACTAATACTCTTATGAGGGATTTCTCCTCATGTCTTTGGTCAGCAGAGTGTTGATTTTCTCTGGCGTTACTCCTCAGAACTGTCAGCATCAAATCAGGAGATGGTAACCTTTGAAGTCCAGTTGATATTATCTAAGTTCAACTCTTTTCACTCTATAATATTAAAAACATTGTAAGGTCCATGGGAGAAGGCAGTTATGCCAGTCTTCCTAGTAGAGACAATGTATCTACTCCTGATGAACCTGTGTCTCCCTACAGTGATGGACTACACAGACTTGCTCCCTGGTTCCCCCCAGAGTTACCCCAACTTAAAGGTAAAGGTCGTCGCTTGGAACGCCTTTGCAGCAAGACTGGTCCTGCTGTTCGTAAGAGTCCGTATAACCAACAGATGACCCCCTATGAGCAAGCACTTTGGCGACAGTAGGAAGGAAAAACTCCCTTTTAACAGGAAGAAACCTCCAGCAGAACCAGGCTCAGGGAGGGGCGGCCATCTGCTGCGACCGGTTGGGGTGAGAGAAGGAAGACAGGATAAAAGACATGCTGTGGAAGAGAGACAGAGGTTAATAACAGATATGATTCAATGCAGAGAGGTCTGTTAACACATAGTGAGTGAAGAAGAAACACCCAGTGCATCATGGGAATCCCCAGCAGCCTACACCTATTGCAGCATAACTAAAGGAGGATTCAGGGTCACCTGGTCCAGCCCTAGCAAAAAGGAAAGTTTGAAGCCAAACTTAATAATACTAAGATAGTAATGTTCATCATCAGCTCTATAGAATTCCAAATAAGGCACACTGTTTGATCGTCCTTCTAGTTTCACTCTGACAACTACTGAAGAAATATTTGGATTTATGAAGAAATCTAAACTTTCTGGCCTTGACACACTTTCCAGTCAGGTGCAAAACCCCTGCTTATCCTCTCTCTCCTTTAATAACTGATAGTATTCACTATTCCCTAATCTCTGGCTTTTCTCTCTAACTCTTGAAAGAGCTGTGATAACTCCAACTGTCCAATTGCTAATTTATCTTTTCCTTCAAAAATCCTTGACAAAACAGTTGCTGTACAGATTTCTTCTCAGCTTAATAACAATTAAAGTCTGTCATGATATTCTTTAAAATGCCTTGCCTGGTAGTGATCAGTATGTAAAGTTTGCAAGCCTGCCCAGATCGCAGGGCTCTCTCTTTGGTCACCTTCTATTTATTATCTTTTAGCCTTTGGTCACATTTTTAGGACATTTGGGGTACATCTTCATTCTGATGTTGATGACACACATGTCCATGAAGCCTAAATCGAGCATCACACTGTCTTGTCTGACTCACATGTGATAATCAATCAGGTTTTCTGCGAATTTCCTTAAATGAAACAAAGAGAGTTTTTTCTAGAAGGAAAAAATGAGGCAATTCTCAGATATCGCCCTCGTCCCAGGTTCATTTATATATTTAATAAACGAGGAGTGTTAATCGAGAGCTCTCGTGTTGTCTGTGTTTACCTCCACAATATATTAGTGATGTCATTAGATTTAAAAAAAAAACTCATTAACTGCACAATTTCTGTAATTAATCACAATCGCAATTACTTGATCAATAACCTGGTTGCAATTAATTTTTTTTCAATTTTATATTTAAGCTTGTAACTGACATTTATGCAATATAACTGAAGTAAATGGAGAATAAACAAAGAATGTTAAATAATTCAATTCAAAGAGAATTTGAATAGTTTTCTTCAATCTTTTAACACAAGTTTTCTCCTGTGAAATACAACTTAAAAATAACTATATACTAATAGGTACGTATACACTAATATTTAATATATATTAGTGCTGTCAAACAATTAAAATGTTTAATCAGATTGATCACATGATCAATCTGATTAAACATTTTAATCAGATTGATCACAGGGTAACTGTGGATTCATTTTGATTAATCACGTTGAAATATCATTCATTTTTATTCTATATTAATCACATTTCATTTTGCATGAGCAAACAGACTTGAGAAGAGAGGTAAAATATACAAACTTAACATGTTTATTGAACATGTTGAACATTCATGTTAACAAAAAACTGTAAACATGTATCCACTCTCTCTGTCACTCTTGGGAAGGCACGTCAAGTCCTTGAAACGAGGAACCAAAGCGATGTAAAGTGCGTGTTCTCAACGATATTAACAGGTCTGCGGTTTGTTGGAATCCACTTGGCGTCAGTCAGTATCCGAGGTAGACTTAGTGAGTCCCCGATGCTCCGTGAGTGGTTTGTCGCAAGCTGGGCGACGCGTTAGCCAAAGTGCTAGCAGCATGCCCGACTAATGTATGCTTCCGTCAATGAGATATTTTAAACTGGAAGTGCTTCGGTGAAAAGAAAGTTCCTTCTTGCAAAACGTGCACAATACTTTATGTCGGTCGACTGTTCCATCTTGTTATTTTTTTAAAGCTCAAATTTCCTATCGAGAGGGCCGATGTGTGTTTATCATCTTCCATATTGAGTTGATTGGTTCAGCTGCCCGTCACTACCAGATCGACTGCCCATTTGAAGGTAACTCTGCTTGGACAAACTGCCCGAAATGCATTGACAGAAACATTTCAGGGATTTTGAGTCATTCTGCAGCCCAGATGCCTTTGCAACACTTCTGGAGTCGTTACAGTACACTAGGACCAGTTAGGTTTGACTACTAGAGTAGTAATGAGTGTAGCATGTAATAAAGATCACAGACCAGAAAGTAAATGTAAATTGCCGGAAACAAGATTTTTCTTGTTTATCTCAAAACCTTTTATTTGGCTTTAAAAGGATGTTATTTTCAACCTAGGTTATTGTCTTATTTATTTCAAGTTCTAAGTTCAAGTTTATCCTTTGATCTATTTGCATTAACACTGTGTTATTTTAAATCAAGTTCAGTTCTTTAGGCCCAAGATTTAATTTAATCTTGGTCTAGGTTCACCTTTAAATTTCAACCAGTTTTTATTTTGTTTTAACCCAACAAAATTATTTACATTTCCATTAACACCATTACAGCATTACAGCAAATGTAAGGTGGACCAAAACAATTTACAAGAACATGTAAAAACTGAAAACAATTCAGCAAAAGGCTGAATGACCCCTTCAACAAACGAACAAACAAAAGAAAGTTGTCTCTGTGTCATTTAACTATTAATCCTGGAATTACTCTGAATGATTATCCAGTGCTTTGAAAGTCCGCTGTTCTTTAGCAGAGGTGTATGGATTAATCCTACCAGTTTTTTCAGCGAAAGAGCTCAACGTCCAGCAGGGGGCGTTTTCCCTTTTCCTGCTCGGTACAGTTCAATGGGTCCGTGGGTGGCTCGCCATCTTGTTTCTCGCTCAGCGGATCAAACTCCGATTCTAGCTCGGCATTTCCCGATCCAAACCTTAATGGCCTACCATAACAACAAAATAAAGTGCATAAACATTCGAAAATAACACACGGGTAGCCCTTAAATAACAGTAAAAGTCCATTTTTCCAGCTTATTTAGCCGTAAATGAGGTGACACCTATATGGCGCGCTGAAACAACGTCGAAGGCCTTTGAAGTACAGCCTGTGTGTCGGTTAAGCACCAATCCACCGTTTTTAACATAAAACAGCATAAATCTGCTACCTTGGCTCTCCATTTGCATGAAATGAGCAATATAATACAACAAAACATTTCTTGCATGAAATAAAATACAATTTCTGAACTCACCAAGTCCCGTTCGGTTATGTTCACAACGTCACGAAGGCAAGGACAGGTCGGAAAAACAAAAATATATAAATATATAAAAATCTCCAGAATACAAAAATGGCTTTAAGTAGACTTCTGGCTTGTTTTTAATATTTTTTCACTCGATTAGGCAGCAGCTCCACAAGAACTGTCTGCATTTCTCCCTCTACAGCATCAAAAGAAGGAACAACCCGATTGGGTGTGGCTATCACAGGAGTCACGCTGCAGTGTGCCCTTTCACAATAAGAGTCTGAACACTTATTTTAGCCATTTTACCTGAATTAACATAAAACACCATGAAGCAAGTTTTTTACCCTTTTAACATGTTTTTAAACACAAATGAAATCCTTTACCATGAATTACATCATTGCTGATGTTTTTAATGAATTTTTTAACCATTATGATCTATTTATTGACTATTTATCACCTGTAATATATTTCTTATGACTGTTTTTACTAACAGGCTTTTATTTATTGATAGCTATGTTAACCAGGGTTACACCTTAATTGCGTTAAAAATTTTAATCGCGTCGACCGTGATTGCATAATTTGTGTTAATGCGTTAATTTTGACAGCACTAATTCATATCCTTATATTTTGCAACATATCAAGCAATAAATAATAATTACTGATGATCTGAAATGTCTCTATGAATAATATCTCTTAGTCTGAAAACACGCTTATTCAGTTTAATTTTATGACATGTCGACCTTTAATTCGATGGTGTTGCCCTACTTTTCTTTTGTCTTTGCTTGTAAGGTGTCCTCGAGTGTCTTGAAAGGCACCTAAAAATAAAATGTTAATTATTATTATTACTACCAGTTGGATTTTCCATGTTGACAAAGGTACACGTTACTTTATGGCTCCAGCTGCTCAAATTTCAAACTTAAAAGAATCACATGTGAACACATTCATGAGATCTTTTGTGTGCCATGTTTGCATGTTGTGATCTCGTCTTCACCTCAGTGGCTCCTCTCCCTGGAGTGAGGCACTCTGCTTCATGTGATTAGAGCCAGCTTCGTCCATTGGCTGTCCTGTTTGTGCACGGATCATCAGAAATGTTTGCGCAAACTCAAACTGTGTCTCCTTCACCCGATGCTGGCCTGTCTCTAGCTCCCTCCTGCCAGGCACTATCAGATCTGGAATGCTGAAAACACTTTTAAACACGGCTACTGGAACCATCCGGGTAATTGCCTTGGCACTGGAACGGGCACCCCACCACCCATGCATAAATTACTATGGCCAGGATGAATATGGTTTCTTTAAGAAGAGCGCCGGGGAAAAGGAAGGGAAGATAAAGGGAAGTAAGAGGCTGTCTGAGGACGAGACATCCACAGCGGCAGTAAATTGGACCGAGATCTATTGCCAACCCAAGTGTGGGAGGGAGGCATTAAAAATTCAATCATTTTCAAACGTGGCCATCACTTTGGAGAGATAATGAGTGTCCTCAACACTGGATGACAAACCCACCCCCGACCTGCTCTTTTCTTCCCTTTGCCCACATGAAAGATAACACTTCATTTAACTACAGAGTCGGAGACGCGAGTGATGAGGAGAATTCCCCAGCAATGGCTTTCTTCTAAAATGCTCATCCTAATTAGCTCAATGCGTTACTGGGCTGGATAAACCAAATATGCCCCCTTAGTCCTCTCACAAAGGAGCCCTTTGATCTGCACATTGAGATTAATGGCAGCTTCACCTCAGTGTGCTTTAGAAAGCGCTGCCAAATGTTCACAATGCCGCAGCGTGACTTCTTACTGTTCACAAAATTAACACCTTAGTGTACTTCTTTAATGAAGCACTTGACCGCTGCACTCCGAAGAAGCATAATCGAAACATGTGAATGAACCCTGAAAGTGTCCTGCACCGACCCGCCGAGTGTCCTGCACCGACCCGCCGAGTGTCCTGCACCGACCCCCCGAGTGTCCTGCACCGACCCCCCGAGTGTCCTGCACCGACCCCCCGAGTGTCCTGCACCGACCCGCCTTCTGTTTTTGTTTTCTGTGTTTTTCCCTGTGTGTGCTTCATCACACCGGGTTACTGTATATACATGTATAAAATAACTAATAAGGAATAAGAAGATTTATTCAAGTATGACATCTGTGCATTTTTGCTCTAAGAGTAAATATGCAAAACATCTCAACATTTCAGTAATGTAATAAAGCAACGTCTATTTAGGAATAAGGAAAAACTGCAACCCCCCCACCCCCTCCAGCTACATCATATAGAATATTCATGGTGAGAGCAAAAGCCTGTAGTTGGTGCAAATTGTCACAGTGTGACAGGGTTGCTTTGCTGCCTAATAACTTTTTAATCAAAGGTGATATTATGATGAAAGTGGCCCCAGTTTCCAGGACATTAAGCCTTCTCTTGATCTAGATCTTTCCCTCAGTAGATAAATACACTTAGAGAACGTTAAAAAAGTACAAAGTGTGTCAATAAGCTGCTTATAGGCTGATTTCGTTTTCCCGTGGTTGTTGTGAATGTTCACAGGCACAGCTCTTTGACAACATGTTGCCCCCAACATGTCAAAACTCTACAAGTTTCGAGTTGTTCCACAAACAGGGCTAATGCAGTCGGAGCTGACAAACATCCTGCAAGCACCGGAGCACTTTGTCTCGGAGTTATTGAGAGTACTTGTATTTTCCATTTTGATTAGAAACAGGAGACGGTACGAGGCATGCTGCCTGTAAACTGTCGAGTGTCACGCCCTTCTAATGAGGTTCCAATGTAGTCAATCCCATCTAGAAAGATGAGAGCTCATCTCCACAAAGACTTGCATTACTCCCCCATCTCCCTACACCATTACATCAGGTACGATATTTTTGGTCTAAGGTGATGGATCCACCTCATGTGATCTTTACTGAGAGATGTAAGTGCAGGCACACACTACATGTCTCCTTCAGTTCCCTTTGCTTAGCAGCGAGGACACAGAGTGTTACAAATACATTAGCCTGGAATCCAACAGGAAGGAGATCAGGCTCGCGGTATAAGGGGGAAGGATGTAACAGCTAAAGGATGTTGGAAAAAAGCAGCCAATCCTTTGTAGTGACACATGGAACAAGATGTTTCACTAAAGAAAAATGCAAATTACTATCAACGGGAACAAAATGTAACAGTATCAAACGCTCTTGACAATGAGAACACAAGACATGTCCTAATGAGGAGGAACAAAAACAAGGAACCTCAGACATTTTAATCTTTTAAAACCCTGGCAGGCGGTACATTGTTAGACAAACCGCGTGTCAGTGTGTTGATTTTTCTCTCCACACTCCTCTCCCTTTGTCTGCAAGCTTTATTTATTCCCTTCGAGCCCCCGTGGAGTGTTTTAACAAGGTTGTCGCTCTTTGAAGACTTGGGCCTGCACATGGGATTGAGGGCATGCACAGGCTGGAAGAACATGCTCGCTGACAGGCAGGTGTCAACTACAGACATGAATAAGTACAAAGTCTATGTGTATGGGATCAGAACGATGCCACCTGAAAATGAAACTGAAACAAATATTGTAACTGAAATAAATCTACTGAAAAATCTTGTATTGAGAGTGAAAAACGATTAATTGAAACTGGAAATTTTTTGTTTTCATCCGAGGGCGCGATTGAGGGGCGGGGATTCCCACCCACATGTATTTGCATACATTATAGAGGCCAAGCGGCCATCTTTCTCTCTTCCCCTCTGTCAATGGCTGCTTCACTTTCAGCTTGACCCTCTAAACCGCAAGTAAGTAACCATTTTTTGTCATCTTTCTTTGGACTGGCCATTAGTTTTTTTAGCTACATCTGGTGAAGTTGTGGTAAAATGCAGGTATTAGCCTATTCGTCGTAGCAAGCTAGCCTGAAGCTAATATTTGCTAAATTTAGGGACACCCGTGTCTCTTTGGAGGCCGGTGTTTTAGGAGCGGCACAAGCTATCATCAACAGGCAGTGTTGTACACGTAATACATGCACCGGCGTTACGTATTTAAAATACAAAATATGAGTAAATGTATCCGTTACAGTTACCGTTTAAAAAGGTGGTATTCAAAATGGATTACATGGCGGTCTTTTCCTGTTTCATATTGTCCCTCCCTATTATTGGTAATTCCACACCGGGGGAACCCAAACAAAACACGCATTAAGAGGCTCTAATGCCTGTGTCAATCTCGCGGCCCATGTCACCCCTACTTACAGCCTGTGAGTGAAGAAATATTTTTTTAAATTATTTTACTAAAAATGATTTAAAATGAAGGCAATAGAGATCAAAAATGTCATGTCATTTCCAGAGTAAAAGGATCGTAGGTACAAGTGGCTAGTGCACACAACAGACAACAGTCACGCAGAGATAAACAGAGACACAAAGAGTGGCAAGAAGCTGTGTATTAACTGCTATAGCCAGTCGACATCCCGGTGTATTTCAGACCCAGCAACACACTCAGACAAAAACTGGTTCATCACAAAGACAAAACGCCAAAACACAAACTTAACAATGTGGTGTTTGCTGTACAGCAGCGAGGAATGCCCAGACCTCTACATTGGAGAGACCAAACAGCCATTTAACAAGCGCATGGCACAACACAGAAGAGCCACTTCCACAGGACAAGATTCAGCAGTCCATCTGCATCTAAAGGTCAAAGGTCACTCTTTCGAGGATGCCAATGTTCACATTTTGGACAGAGAGGACAGATGGTTTGAAAGAGGAGTGAAAGAAGCATCTATGTCCACTGTGAGCGACCATCTTTGAACAGAGGCGGTGGTTTACGACACCAACTCTCTGCCATCTATAATCCAGTTTTGAGTTCCCTCCCCAGACGCCTTAACGCCCACTCACATCCTGGACCATCTGACCTCAGGAATTCGCATGATAAGGTGGGGCCAGGTTTCACAATGAGCTCACCCGAAACTCTGGCTGATTGGGACCCACACCCAGTTCCACACCTTGGCTCAGGCGATTAGAGGATCATCAGGGGGTCCTTTTGTCCCTCTGTGGGGGGACACTCCCACTAGGGTTATATCTGGGACTCTCCACCATTTGACCTTAGAACTGAAGAAGCCTCTCGGATGAAGGTGAAACGTCTTCAAGTAACTTAAAGAAGTCCAGACGCTTTTCTTTCTTTCCAAGCTCCTTTGAGTAGTAATTCAGAGGGATGTCATGCTTTGAGAAAACCGTCCTGAGTTTCTCAGATACACCGGCTACATAGGGGATGACAATGTTGTTGCGTCTGTCCTTCTTATCCTCCCTCGCTGGTGTCTGATCTTCTTTTCTGTGCCTCTTTGCTGACTTTAAGAACGCCCATTTAGGATAGCCGCACGTTTTGAGTGCTTCCTTTACATGTGTGTGTTCCTTCTTTTCTTGAATACATGAATACATTGAATACTACATGCTCAATTACCCAGATAGGGTTAGGGTTACGGTTAGTGACGAAACGTTTCTCCAACTGAAAACGCTACATCGAGAACAGAATCAACTTTTTGGGGCTGCTCAATAAGTACTTTAACCAAACAGCAAAACCAACTAGGACCCACAAAGGTGCCACCTGTATCTTCCAGTAATATTCAAAGCAAAACAGCACTAGACTCCCAGCACTCAGTAGCCTAAAGGGGAGCAAGTGCTCCTGCTCCCTTTCCACAAGCGATCTTGATGCTGTTAAACTGACTAACTGGTGTGGTCATCAGGAACAGAGAGGGAGGGAAGGAGACCAGCTCTCTTCCAGGAAGAGGGGAAAAGGTCAGTGAACATAAGCCCCTCCCCCATGAAGGTAAACCCAGCACAAACAATTACTTGACAGGAATACAGATACAGTCAGTCCACCTGAACAGCTTCACTCAGGACAATGAGCCGTTATGTTATCCATATCCTTCTCGTGTCTGATGTCAGGATTGTAGCCTTGAGCTAACAAGGCATCAACCTCTGGATGTGATTGCACATGTGATTCGTGAACACCAAGGGCTTATGGTCAGTATACACTCTAACTCTGATGGCATTTACACCTGGCAGAGACAGAAAGGAGACCCATCTGCTCCTTTGAGTAGCAGAACTGCTCCCATCGTCATCACAGTGCTCCCACACTGTCCAAGCCATGTTGATATTCACTAGTCCACACAAACTGAGAAGTTGCAACACAAACCCCTTTAACACCAGCACAGTGCATGTTTTGTTGTTGTCCCAAAGGGTTGCTGCTGCGCCTGTTTCTCTGCTTACACCTGTTCTGTCAGAGCCCGACTCGAGCTGATGAATTCTAATAGCAGTCTCCACTTCAATCTTACGCCAATTAAACTCAAGCTCTCTCTAAGTGCTCTAACCGTCGCTTCAGTGTCGAGGCAGGCCAGACACACTTTCAAGTGGGCGTGAAAATTGGACAATTAATAACAATTCATCTGAAATATTGCTCTACATTTACTTTCAAATATAAAACCATGAGTCTGAACAATTATCAGCTCTCACTTTCTATAGGAACAAGAACAATATCAAATATTAAAGATTAAAGTTTCTTTTCACAGAAGAAAAAGAAACAGTTCAAATATGTTTTTCTTTCTTTTCTCTAAACTGTATGGGGGATGGAAAATCTTTACTTTGAGATTGTTAGTCACACCTGGTGGGTTTGCTACCAGCACTCACAGAGAGCAACTGAGAGATACGAAGCTATGAAGCTCTGATCCAAATGAATGAACCTTCCATGTCATTCCAGTCTTTTCTAGCTGCATCGCCCTGACGTGTGGTTACATTTCCTGGAGGTGCATGTCAGGTTAAACTTGATTTAGACTTCTGTGGGAAATCTACATCCAAAGTGACACTGTGAGTGGAAACTCCTTTCATTCTTACTCCGCAACTTTCCACACCAATTAAATCTTTACAGGCTGCATCGGCCCGACGTGTAGTTACAGGATGTGTACATCAGGTTACGGGAAAGGTTACGTACAGGGTTAAAAGGAGTTTAAGTTACGATGATTTCCCACAGAAGGCTGAATCAAGGTTTGCTCTGTGTTCAAAGAGTAGTGAACCAACTACCAGTAACCCACCAGGACAAAAATATTTTAGTCTGAGCTTTGCCTGCACACTCAGCATTGCACTGCACAGGACTGTGTTCAGACTCCTGAGGGCATCAATATAAAGAATGAGAAATGCAGTAATAGAGTGGTAGTAGTAATGAGTGGTAAAAATGACTGTCCTAATGTTTGAGCTTTGAGGCCACATAAGCCAGCTACAACTGTGGCAGTGCTGTGTGTGTCTGGAGGAAAGCTAGATGTTAAGAATGTGATTGGATGTCTCCATCGGTGAGGTTAGATAGCGTCTCTGATGTCCAATGGGAGAGCAGGGAGAAATGGTTCTTCCCTCTTGTCTCCTGCCAGATGAGGAGTCCAGGAGATTAAACTAAGAGGCTCGCAGTTGGAAATTCCAGCAGAGACTCTGGAGAGAAAACCACAGCCCGACCTTTGAACCTGCAAATTGGTTTTTGTATTTTTGGCTTTTCATCTGCTCATTTGTGCCGTGTTACATGGTTAATTCAGAGGTTTTCATTAACAGCATACTTCCACTGAATGCCCAGCTGCTTTCCTGCAATTAAAGTCTAAATGGTGGACATTGACTTTTTAGCTCAGTAGAGGTAAAAGTCTGAGTGGTATTCTTGATTAGTGCAAATAGCTCTTATAGGTTTCCTAGCCTATTAAAACGACCTTCCCTTGGGGCGGTCCAGGCCTCTAAAGTTAAGCCCAGAAATTACAAATTCCATGATCGGTAAGCTGCCCAAAGAAGTAGGGGAGACCTGGACGATTTCGAGGGAGTTAATACTGGGTGAGTTCCCTCACCCACATTGGCTGACCTCTGTACACCTACTGGGAAAGACACATACACAGTCGATCTAACTGGAATAATGTGCAGAAAATAATTTTGCAAATAGTTTGGTACATAGTCTCTGAGCACTTCACTCAACACAAATATGTTACATGTGTCATGGTCCTGGGTCGGTGACCCAGCGCTTTAAGTTTATTATTATCATTTTCTAGTTTATTATTATGATGATTATTATTGTTTGAGTTCTCTTCAGTCTGCGTCTGTATCTCTGTCTATGGTGTCACCCCGTCTGTTTGTGAATCTGTCTGTTCAGTTCAGCATCTTGTCTGGTTCCCTGTGTCCGAGTTTCCTGTTTTATTGTGAAGGTCTGTGTCTTATGTGAGTGTGCTCAGTTTACCTCTCCCCTGTCTCGTTAGCCTAATTTCTCCCAGCTGTGTCTCCCTCCTGCGGCCCATTCCCTGATTACTCCCCGTGTATTTAAGCCCTGTGTTTTCCTGTGCTCTCTGTCGCGTCGTCTGTGTTACTCCATGTCAGTCTTCACTACTCTGTGTAACCCGGTGTTCATTCTGCATCTGTCTGCCATCCTTCTCTGTGCATTTTTCCCCTCCTCCCGTGAGTGTTTGGCTTCTGGTTAGTTCTTTAGTTTTCCCCAGTTTAGGTTTGTTAACTCCCCGCTCTGCTCATCCTGTTTTTGTCACCTCTGTAAATAAAGACTCACTCGCACCCTAGCCAGTGTCTGCATTTTGGATCCTTTTCTCAATACACCACACGACTGCTCCTCAGCCGTGACAACATGTATAGTACGGGTGCAACAATACTCGTATCGATATTGAACCGTTCGATACAGTGCTTTCGGTTCGGTACGCATATGTATCGAACAATATAAAATTTTTTATTTATTTTATCAACTTTTCTTCTGACGATGCTGTCTGTGTTGAGAGCTCAGTGGATCTGCGCTCGACAGTGCAGCCTAGGCGGAGTAGTCGAACGCAGATCCACTGAGCGCAGCGCAAGCTAGCAGACAGAAGCTAAGCTCCTTGCAACATGACAACTGCCTCAACGCTAGCCGAAATTGAAGTTAGTTAGGATGCTATGTGGTAGATGTGCGGAAACCATTCTCACATAAAGCTCTTGTGGAAACTGCAACTCTGGGTCTGAGAGTGATAGTCATACTATGGACTATCATCCTCAGCATAAAGAGTTTTGACTTCTCCACTTTCCTTTACACATTTCTTCACATCAGGAACAGTCATCATCATGCAGCCACCTCATGACAAGAAAATTGGTTGCAGTTTTTCTGTGTGATGATCATGTGCTACACTTGTACTGTGATAATAGCATGGTGGTACATACAGTTATACTCTACAGAACATGTGCAGTTTTGCACGGACTAATAGTTGGCTCTTTTGGCTCGGAGCTTGGCTGTTTCCAGGTTCTGTGGAATTGGCCAAAACAACGGAAAAATCATTTTGGAGGAGGAAGAGTCAGAGAGATATTCACTATAATCTTCTGCATAAGCAAAATAAATGAGAATTTTGACCAATACCTGGATTTCTGCCTTTTTCTTATTAAAAAGTTGTTAACTAGACTTATAAACAAAAAGAGTACTGTTCAACTAGTTCCACAGAATAGTTTAGACATCATCAGACAATGCACAGTAAAAAGCTCCAATTCATGCCTGAGTGCAAATGTCCAAATACACAATCGTGTGGAGCGTGTAGGTCATTTAGCTTTTTTTTGTGCTTAATTTTCTCATACTTTGCTGGGAAGATTTCCTTGAGGCAAAAGTGCAATTTAGTACAAATATGTTAAAGGAAATTTCCATTTTTTTCATTTTGGAAATGCTGAAACAACCTGAAATGACCAAGAATGGATCTGTGTCATAAAACCACATTGAGCTGGTGAACTGGATTCAAAGTAAAGAACTGCATT
Organism: Neolamprologus brichardi; assembly: GCF_056152115.1. Classification (NCBI taxonomy): domain Eukaryota; kingdom Metazoa; phylum Chordata; class Actinopteri; order Cichliformes; family Cichlidae; genus Neolamprologus; species Neolamprologus brichardi. The sequence continues at coordinate 539,961 of NC_142105.1, read as the reverse complement.
TTGGCATCTTGTTCAAAAGAACATTTGCCTTATTATTTTTGGTTTTATTGTAAAAATGAAATTGAAGACATCTGTGTATAGCAGGACTAGATTTGCTCCTTGAGTGGAAGAATAGTAACATTCACTTATTACTTCTTCCTGACAAGAACTCTTAACTGAGACAGCAACATTAGTCCTTCCACTTGAGGCTGAATCATTTATCACTGAGGCTCGCCTTGAGCCCAGCACTGCTCATGGGGACATTTATAAACGCTAACTACAGTAATGCTGCTTTAAGCAGTTGTGATTACATTTCTCACTGTAGTAACATTACCCAGCATGAACCCAACAAAGTTCATACTGAATGAGGACAGAGGAGTCTGAGGCTTGAGCCAATGAGTGGCCCAAACTGCAGATGCTGTGAAAAACTACAGTGGAGTTCTGGCATCAGCACTTTCAGCTATTTCCGACTGTAAGGGTATTTTCATCCAATAAGGCTTTGTCTCTGCTTGGTTCCCTTTTCCCACTGTGATGAATAGCGCTCCTCAAGGTCAACTGAGCCTTTGGCTGCATCCAGGCACACACACACACACACACACACACACTTATTCACATACATATACAATATGTCGTCCTGATGACTGACCATCTGATGACACAACAGCAAGTCCATTAGTACATGTACATGCACATTTACTATGTATACAGTGCTGTGTAATATACTGGCCTGTACACTATTCAGAGCAGGGCTGAAACAAAACCTGTCCTGACATAAACACATGACTGATAGAGGAAAACTGAAATGATCAATGGATTTCACTGGGCTTCATTTGCACAATTTGTATTTAAATCAAATATTTCTGAAGAATAAAGTTCTGCACACTACCCCAATAATCTCACAGCACAGCCTGCTGACATATTAAAAGAAAAGATAAATGCATTGCAGGAGCAGTGCAAAACAGTGCATGGTCCTTTGGTACCAGAGTGATTTCTACATTTTAATCTATGGCAGAAAAAACCTCTGACCATAATGCATATGCATCAGTGTGATAAGAAAGAAAAGAAGAGCAACTCTTCAGAAACAAATTTCTGTGGTTTGATGAAGCAAAGATTGAACTTGTATCAGTCATGACCAAACCATTCCAACAGGTGGTGACAGCTGGGAGACCAGTCAGGGTGGAGGGAAAGATGAACGCAGCAACGGGCAGAGACCTCCTTGATGATAACCTGTTTCAGAGTTCTCTGGACCTCTGACTGTGCTGGTATGCCCCCAGTATATCCACCTTCATGAGCTCCAATTTTTGCTCACCTTTCCACTGCAGAGTCCCAGTGTCGATGATGAAACCACTGAAAGAGGAACTGATGAGTCTTGCAGACAGACGGATAATAGCACCAGTGGATTGTAGTACTGATTGGATCAGTAGGATGGTGACAGTGCAGAAGCCAAATGGCAAACCCAAGACATGTATTGACCTGAGACCGCTCAACAAAGCGTTGAAGCGTAGTCACTTCCCGTTACCAACATAGATGACATCTTGCCGGATGTGTCAAAAGCTAAAGTTTTCACATTGTGTGACGTGAAACATGGCTTTTGGCATGTGAAGCTTACAGAGGCGTCAAGCAATCTCATGACATTCGCAACACCATTTGGTCGCTTTCGTTGGCTGAGAATGCAAATGGGGATTGGCCCAGCGCCAGAGGTCTTTCAGCGCAAACTGATGCAAGCGTTAGAGAACCTGACAGGCACATACATCATTGCTGATGACATCCTGATCACTGGAAAAGGAGAGACAACTGAGTTAGCAGAAATGGATCATGACAGAAACCTGAGACTTTTCCTTTTATCAAAGTTCTTTTTTTTTTTTTTTTGCCTCCCATTTGGTTCTTTAGCCATCAGAATTGTTGTCTGAAGACCAACAAGGATACCCAATGGATTTATTTTGCCAAATGGATCATCATGGCATTGCCGTATTGGTCCATTTGATCAACCTTTGTTTTTATTATTTATTTTATTTTCAGTTGTTACAGACGGGACAGACATGAGTGAGCCCAAGGAGGACCACCGGAGGAGCATCCGTGCCACCTTCATGGGAAGGGCTGAGGATCTCCAGACGAGGGGTCACCCAGTAGCCACCGGGCAGAAGCTAGAGGGGGCTGCACCGGCGTGCCCGCTGGCTCCGCCGGCAGCCAGCTGTGCCAGAGTGAACCGAGCCACAGGCACAGAGTTCTACAAGCATCTCTCAGATGACTGTGAGCCTCTCAGACAACTGACGCACAGAGACAGCCTATGGGAGTGGACAGACGTGCAGGAAGATGCATTTAAAAGACTGAAATAAAAACTAACAAAAGTCCCAGTTTTGAAATATTACAGCCCTGAAGAAGAGCTGACACTGCAGTGTGATGCCAGCAAGAAGGGACTGGGAGCAGCTTCGACTCAACATGGAAAACCAGTGGCATTTGCAAGTCGTGCACTGACGCTCACTGAAAGAGGTTATGCACAAATTGAAAAGGAATGTTTAGCTATTGTGTTTGGGAGGAGGAAATTCCACCAATATACATATGGTCGTCTTGTGAGAGTGCAATCAGACCACAAGCCACTTGAGAACATTATTAAAAAGCCACTGTTACATGCACCTAAGCGACTGCAAAGGATGTTATTAAGGCTGCAAAAATATGACATAAGCATAACATATGTTCCAGGCCATGATATGCTACTCGCTGATACGCTGAGTAGGGCCTACCTGCAAGAGAGCATCACAAGCCAGATGGAGTTGGAGACAGAATGTGTCAACATGGTGGACTATGTACCTGTTTCAACAGAAAGCATGCACAGAATACGAGCAGGGACAAGAACCGACCACACACTACAAGCGCTGATAAAAACAATGTAAAACGGGTGGCCAGCCTGTAAGAAAGATGTACCTGTTGAAATAACCCAGTTCCAATCTTAGCAGGATGAACTGAGCACACAGGATGGATTGGTCTTCAAGGGAGAGAGAGTGGTGATTCCAGAAGCACTCCAGGCAGATATAACCCAGCGAATTCACTCAACACACATCGGCACAGAAGGGTGCCTCAGGACAGCTAGAGACTGTCTACTGGCACGGTATGAACGACCATATCAAAAAGTACATCGCTACATGTGACATATGTCAGTCTGTAGATGCAAAACAACAGACAGAGACACTAAAACCGCACGAGCCGACCACCAGACCATGGACCAAAGATGGGACAGAGTTTTCAACTTTGAGGGTAGGGACTACTTAATAACTGTTGATTATCACTCCAACTTTTGGGAGATAGATTATCTACCTGATACAAACTCGAGTACTGTGATTAGAAAACTAAAGACTCATTTCTCACGCCAGGGAATACCAAATATTGTTTTTTCTGACAACGGGCCCCAATACAGAGTTTGCCAACTTCAGCCGAAAATGGGAATTTCAACACCATACCTCATCGCCTGGCTATCCGCAGAGCAACGGCAAAGCAGAGTCTGCTGTTAAAACCAAAGGCAAATTTGGCTGGACAAGATCCATATCTGGCCTTCTTGGACCACAGAAACACCCCAACACAAGGTTTGACTACCAGCCCTGCACAGAGACTCTTGAGCAGGAGGACGAGGACACTCCTTCCAATAGTAGACAGATTGTTGCAACCCAAAGTGACTGATAACAAATTAGCACTGGTGAAAAACAGAGAGAGACAAACAAAGTACTACAACCGGATGGCGACATAGACACATTAAACCCAGGGGACTTGGTGTGAGTCCAACCTTTTGAACCACACACCTTATGGACCAAGGCTAGAGAGTGTAACTATTTGGGAAACAGATCCTATGATGTGGAGTTAGACAACAGCAGAGTCCTCAGAAGGAATCGGCGCCATCTGAGGCGAACTGTGGAGGTCAAAAAAGACATGTCAGCACATCCCCAGCCTGAGGGACAGAACATTACTGTGTAGACACAGAACAAAGAGAACACACAAAACAGCACTACCAGGTCAGGACAGGTAGTACAACGACCTGGATATCTGAAGGACTGTCATGGTCTGGATGTGTTGCTGTAAAATTCCACTGAAGGTCTGGACCTCCCTGGTATCCATCCATGGGCAGGGCCTACAGCCTCCCTCACCTGAAGCTGATTGAGGCAATCAGGTTGGAGATTTAAGCTGCTTGCTGACACTGCTTCCTCGCCAGCTCGTCAACTACCCTATGTTGGTAACCAGGCCTCATGCTTCATGTCTATGAATCTCGAGTGCTCTACTAACCTTGCAATCCTGTGTTCTAACTACTCCTGGAAATTCCATCACACTGAACCACTCATCTTGGAAATCTGGTTAACCCGCCTGCTTTCAGAATCATCTCCTTGCCTCACCTGCCTGCCCTCCTGCCCTTACACCACCTCGGGACCTTCACCGCTCAGGAAAGCTGCCACACACCACCAAACCCACCTGGACCGCACCACCTCTCCTTCAACGCTTCCATCTCCCACCTGCACAGTAAGACGAAGATTTTCATAGCTTCCACTCTCTCCAGAACTCGTCATTGGCTACCGCTCCAACACTGCTCTCCTCTCTTCCAGTACGTACCTAATCACCAGCAGCTGCTGTTGCTTTCTCGGACCTGTCCCCTTGCTTATCCCTCTCCCCTGGCCAAGACTCTCACGCCCCATGTGTCAAGCCTTAAGTCAAGTACTATCGTAAATGTCATTTTGTGCTAGTTAATAAACCTTTGTTAAACCATTTCCTCAGCCTCCGCTTTGGGTTTCCTGCACGTGGGTTTGATTTTTGGTACTCGGCCTCCGGGCCGTTTTGTGACAAGGACTATCGTCTCAATCATCCAGGTAAGTAAATCTCCAAAAGTTGATTCTGTTCATCTGGACGTAGCGTTTTGTGGGAGAAACATTTCGTCATCATCCAAGTAATTTCTTCAGTCTCAGCTCACTGCAGGTCTCCCCAATCATATAAACAGTACATTTGCATAATGACTGAAACCAGCCCACTGAAGGAACAATGGGCTGGGAGGTCAGTTCCTTAATCTTAATTATGCAAATTCTCATGACCATTGATCAACAACCACTGATCAATGGCCATGGGTACCACTCACAGAGAGTTGGGGAATGGCTGCAATCACAGCATTGTAAGATGGTGAAAGATGTACCTTACGTCCAGATGAACAAATCAACTTTTGGAGATATGAAGGACTATGTATGCAAATAAGGGGTAATCTGTGAGTGAAGGGGTTGATAAATCTCAAAAAAAACAAAAAAACATGTGATAATATTTGAGTCATAGTTTTGTGATCTGTTGACTTGTTGAAAAAAAAAAAAAGAAAAGAAAAAACAAAACAAAAATAAATAAATACATAAATAAAAATAAAAATAATAAAAGAAAATGGAAAAAAAGCTAAAAAGTTAAGTGGAAGTAAGAAATTGTAATTTTTGAAGAAAATGGTGACCAACAAAGAAATGTCATGTCTAAGTTTTGTTCCAGTTGCAAACTGAGTTCTCAGCCTATGAATAGTTCGAATGGAAGAACCCATTGTCTTTGCAAAAGAAAAGGGATGTAGCAATGGGAATTTCCATGCCTTCCTGGGTCTACTAACCTCTCTATATTAATGGATTTACAACATTTCTGTATTTCTCTGTTAATATCATAGCTAACCAACACCTCCTCATCACCTCTGTTCACTGCACCTACATGTCCAATGAAGTCTACTTCAAACACACCTGGGTTACTCTAGAGTTCATCTCGCTCCTGTCACTGACCAGTCTGTGCAGCGTATGCACAACATTCAACATCAGCCCTCTGATTTCCAGTTTGTAACTCATGATCCTGTCTCACACTGTCTTCACTCCCACAACACTTCACAGACTCTTTCTTCAACATTATCCCTAGCTCATTTCTCTTCTGTTTATACACCACTCTGCATTTAATTATGAGTTATTATTCATCTCTGGCTCTCTGTCACAGCATGTCTTTTGTCCCTCCCTGCACCCTTAACAGTCATAGCAGATGGCCCCGCCCCTCCCGGAGCCTGGTTCTGCTTGAGGTTTCTTCCTGTTAAAAGGGAGTTTTTCCTCCACACTGTTGGCAAAGTGCTGCTCATAGGGCTCACATGATTGTATTATTGTAGGGTCTTTACCTTACAATACAAAGCACCTTGAGGTGACTGTTGTGATTTTAATTATATAAATACAATATAATTAAATGAACCTTTCCTGTTTCTCTTTGTTTCTACTGTCATCCTGCTGGCCAGTTACAATGGAGGCAGTTGCTGACCTGGGGCTCGCCTGATGTGGTGTGGAAACGTCATTCTTGATGATCTGCATGTTTGATTTTGGCCAGACACTCTTCCTGGCACATCCCCCCACATTTATCTGTCTTAGTATTAGCTGTCATTCTCCCTTGCAGACCATTTTGCTCAAGCCTCCATCTTCATATCCACCTCCAGCATCTCGACTCTGATGGGTCCTGCGCTAATTCCTGTCACCTCTGGGATTCAATTCTTATGTGATGGACCATAAGGGATGATCACCAAATAGCTCAATTGAATTCTGTATATCAGTAAATCATGTTCAGTTCCCTCCTTATTAAAATACCCGTGTCTTACTCTTGTTTAGCTGAACAGGTTTAAGCAAATACGTCAGAAAACATCTCCTGTAAAGATCGCAATATCCACTCTCAAAGTTTGCCTCCATTAGTAATTCATGCAGAGTATGAGGAGATGATACAGTGCAAAACACCATTACAGATTCATACAGCGCTAGACACTCTCACACTCTCTGCACCTTTTCATAAATTAAGCATGGTCACTTATAAGCATTTACATAATATACTCAAAATAGTCTCACACAAGTTCATTTGCTGGATGAACTTATGTGCTCATGTCTATGTGGTGCACGCTTCATGGCAATAACAGGAACACATGTAAGACAAAATGTGGCATCTCCTTCCATCCGTGTATGTCCAACCAATGGGCACCAAAATATGGCTCAGAGGGACAGATGGACAGAGCAAAATCGTGTCTGTCACCACTCTTTTGACCAACTTTCTTAAGCTGCCACTAATCAGCAAAAAGACTGTTGGGGTTGGAGCCCAGGGGGAGCCTCCAGCTATTTTCCAATTAGTGTCACCAGAGAGACAAATAAGAATTCTATGCAGCACGCTTAGAGAAAGGAGAATGAAAACAAGAAGAAGAGAGGAGGTGACTGCTTTGCTGAGGAGCACACTGCAAGGACAAAGAGAGAGAGGGAGGATGGGGAGGCAGGCCAAGAGAACAGTTAAAGATGTTGAGGCAGGTATCTCTTTTCTCTGGGGTGACCAGATTAAACGATTGTGACAGCAATTTAGCCAAAACATTTGTAGCTCAGACAGACAGACAAACAGTCCAAAGCCTGTCTCAGAGAAGAGTCATTCATCATGGCAGCCACTGGAAGGGATGGCAGAGAGAGACGAGGCTCCAGCTCAGCAGTATCAATTAACTGCAGCTTGCTTTTCATGCCGAGGCACTCAGCAGTGCTCCGCTGAGTCCTCTGCTTTTTAAGATGCAAGCCCTTTCTATCAAGCATGCTCTCACAGGCCTTGCAGTGCTCCTTCAGCAGTAGCACCTGCATATAAAAAAACAGAAAAAGGCACAGTGATTCAGCTAGTTCATTTAGAGGTGTGAGAGCTACTGTGGGGGTGAAATGAAGGTCACAGTGTTTGCACAATGATGCTACTTTCCTCCCTACACCTTACAACACCTGTTTCTGATGATTATGCTTCATCGGCACAATGCTCTATTACACTACTGCCACTCTGTGCAGCAATAGAAACAAATAGGAGCAAATGAATTATTAAATTAGTAGAGCCATAACTAACAAATCACAGGTTGAGAACATTACATGTGGCTCAGTGTGGGTCTCAGAACAAGGAGCTAAATATATGGATGCATTACTGGATCACAGTTATGGTCACACAGCTGGGGCGGAGCCTGGTGCTAAAAAACTAACCCAGCGTGGATGCATCGAGAACAGCAGCTCCTCCGGTGGCCATTCAAGGTTGCCTCCAAATGGGAGTCAGTCTGATTATATTTAACACATTTAATAAAATGCAATAAAAAGCATTTTTACAACATGTTTCCTGTTCCTGAGAATTGTACATGGTGGTTTAAAAAACACAAACAGCACCATTTTAAGGCTTAAAGTTGGGAGCTTGCTGTTAAGACTGACAGCTGGGCCGACACAGACAGTGTGCTCGAGGTGTCATCAGGAGCGTGGAAAGGAGAAACGTTCATTTAAAGTTATAACATGTAAGGGAGCTTGAAAGCTTCACTGTGTGGGTCAAAGTTAGAGCGTCTTTCCACCGAGTTTGAATCTTATCGGCTCATTAAGTCACTATTATCATTTGTAATCAACACCTACAGAGATAATGGATCATAGTCTCACTCCTGCAAAGACTAGCAGAAAGACTAAACATACATTTGGATCAGTGAAACAGAAAGAAACCATATTACAAACAATGCTGTGTGAATGTTAAATCTCTGCTGATGTCTCCAGTCTATTTAATTCAGTTCATTTATATCTTTCCAAATCACAACAACATTTGCCTTAGGATACTTTACATTGTCAGGTAAAGACCCTACAATAATACAGAGAAAACAGGATACCGTGTCTGTGTTGTTTCTGTCTTCATTAGCTATTAAAAATGAAGTAAATTTCACTGTTGCCCTAAGTCTGAGCAAGTTGTTTCATTACCTTTGAGTCGTATGAGCGATGGAGCTCTAGCACCCTTACATGAGATGAGAACAGCCTACCAGCAGGAACAGGATGGTGCGTAACTGTGATAACTGCTAATAATTGCTAATGGATGGATAACATGTGAAGCAGGTGGCCTGAGACCATGGCTGAAATACGGTTAACACTGATTGTGTGGATGTTCTTATACTGCAGTCCTAATAGATGGATGATACTCCCTTAGGCAGCATCATCAGAAGACATAGCACCCAGCTCTATCTGTCCATGAAGCCAGATAACACACACCAATGAGTTAAACTGCAGGAATATCTTAAAGACATAAAGACCTGGATGGCCGCTAACTTTCTGCTTCTTAACTCAGATCAAACTGAGGTTATTGTACTCGGCCCTGAACATCTTAGAAATATGGTATCTAACCAGATTCTTCCTCTGGATGGCATTACCTTGGCCTCCAGTAACACTGTGAGGAACCTTGGAGTCATTTTTGACCAGGATATGTCCTTCAACGCACATATTAAACAAATATGTAAGACTGCTTTCTTCCATTTGCGCAAAATCTCTAAAGTTAGAAATATCCTGTCTCAGAGTGACGCTGAAAAACTAGTTCATGCATTTATTACTTCCAGGCTGGACGACTGTAATTCATTATTATCAGGAAGTCCTAAAAACTCCCTGAAAAGCTCACATCTTATCATGCCAGAAGTCAGCCAGCAGTGCCGGCTTGATACCAGATCCGGGCCAGACCTGCTATGTGGGAAAATCTTAATCTACAAAATCTTAACTTGACAAGGCCAAGGCAGGTTAATTGATCATTAATGATCATTTGTTTGACTGCACTTGTTGGATTGACCAATGGTAAGAACAATGGAAATATGAAAACTGCTAGAACACCATCGTCATTGTCCACACTGAAGCAAGTTTTGCATCGCCATGAACTGAGAGGTGACCAACAAAGAAATCCCTGCCTTCAAGCTTTACTGAGATTTTACAGCTGAGCCAAATGAGAGGAATATGACTCGACTAATGAAAAGTGTGGACGCGATGCTCCGACAGGACAATGATCCCAAACAAACATCAAAACTGGCTTTTGAAATGGATAAAGCAGACCAACATTTAAGTAATGGAAGGGCCTTCCCAAAGTCTATACCAAAATGATTTTGCGCTATGCTTAAAAGTCAGGTCTGTGCCATAACTAGGGATGGGTATCAAACCCGGTTCTTGTTGAGAACCGGTTCCCACTGTTTCAATTCCTTGGAATTGTTTGCCATTTTTACAAACGATTCCCTTATCGATTCCAGTCGCCCTGAATGACGTCGCCACGTTGCGGAGCGTCATTTACCTGACAGGAAACATGGCGCCTAAGCGGCTCAAACGCTCAAAAGTTTGATTATATGAGAACGGATGACAACAGGGCAACTTGCAATACTTGCAAAGTAGAGATTTCATTTAAGGGAGGAAACACTACGAATATGCAAAAGCATTTGCTCACAAAACACGCGATGACCTTAAATGAATGTCGTGTTTTTAATTCCGGACTCGTGAATCTCAACCCAGCAGCAGCGGTAACGTTTGCACGTCCTCTCCCGTTAATGCGGCAGGTAAATAATCAACAACAGTGCAGATTATGTTAGCGCGATCTGCCTTATTACAAACCTGCCATTACTGTGCGTTTAGGTGACCATGATGAGACAGAGTCTGGCTCAGATGCTGGCAGTTCTCGCTGCAGTCTACCGTATCGTCTCCTTTCAGGCCGGGATAGACGAATGTCACCGAGCAGTGACTCAGTTTGTGGTCAAAGGTTTGCAGCCGTTTGCCACAGCAGATGATTTTCAGTAAGTGAACGTGTTTAATTGTAGGCAGGGACATTACTGGATATTCTTGTGTAATTGCTACAGAATCATTTATGTTATACTTTGTTATTGCTACAGAAGAATATTTATTTTATTATTTTACATTTACAATTTTTTTCCTGGGGACCCTGTGACCCATTGAAGAGCCGTAGGCTGTGGATCTCTTAAGATCTCACTGTTGGGTTTGTAAGGCCATGTTACTCCTAAATTTCTATCTTGTTCAAAGAGAAGATATTAAACAAAGTTATAAGCTAATCGACCTTAGTGTTCTCCTTTTTTAAAAAGAATCGATAAAGAATCGATAAAGAATCGATAAAGAATCGAATCGTTAAACAGAATCGAAAAAGGAATCGGGAAAATCTTATCAATACCCATCCCCAGCCATAACCCAGCCACTTTAAATGAACTCTACCAATTCACAGCTAGAATTATGTCAGATGCTTGTGAATGGCTAAAAGCTGAAGGCTAAAAGCAGTTGGTCAAGGTGCAACTTGTTTTTTCTATCAACATACTAAACCGAGAAACCGCTGGAGATGTTTTCGAGAGATGGGTGGTGGTCACTCCTTGACAGTTCAGACCTTAGCTGGGTCCGTCTTCACCTGCGCTCCTGTCAAAATAAATCCTAGGAAAGAGACAGATGGAAGAGTGAAGCTCACATTTCTCTGCTTTGACATATGACCCATTCTCCAGGAGGAACTGGAGGACGGACTGGACATGGACCTGATGCTCTGCCAGCAACTTGGAGAAGATGAGTGCATCATCTAAGTTCACAAAAACAAATATGTTCAAAAAATAATTGACTAGCGTCTGAAAAACAGCGGGAGCAGTGATTAGACCAAATGGCATCAGAAGGTATTCAAAGTGTCCTCCATTCATCACCTTTTCTGATGCAGACCAGAAGCATAAGCGTTGCGTTGGTCTAGTTTGGTGAATATTGTAGCGCCGTGCAGTGGCTCACAAGCAGTTTATCAAAGGCAAGGGACACTTATTCTTGATCCTGATTTTATTAGGCCCAGGTAATCAATACATGGAGGAAGTGTCATGGTCCTGGGTTTTGTGTTTCATTTTGGTTTCATCTTGTGTTTGGTGTTTATTCTGAATTTGTATCTTTGGGTTTGGTTGTCGTGTTTATCATCCCTACCTGTGTCTTCCTTCTGTGCTCCGTTTGGGTCCCTGCGTTTGGTGTTGTAAAACAGTGTGTTTCCGGTTTTACTTTGTAGGTCTGCTTCTCGTTATGTCCATTAGTGTCAGCTGCGTCCACCCCTGTGTGTCATCTCCTCATTACCTGGTGTGTATTTATAGTGTGTGTTGGCCTCGTCGCGTCGTCTGTGTTCATCCTCTGTTTCTCAGTGAATCCTCCTGCCCAGCTTTCATCAGCTGCCATCTCTCTACATCTCCCACCGTTCTTATGTTTTCAGGTTTGTTTGTTAGTTTTTCCCAGTTTAGGTTTATGTTCAGTTCTGCCCTCTCCTTTGTTATTTTCACTGTAAATAAATCGCCACTCGCATCTCCACTGCCATCTGCATCTTGGGTCCTCGTTCATTCCACCACACGACTGCGACCACAGCCGCGACAGGAAGGTTCCCGTCCTTCTTTCCAACAGAAAAAACAACCCTCACCTAACAGAGAGGAAGACGGATGGATGAAACCAACTGCAAAGGACTCCGTGATGTATTTCTCCATGGCTTCTCAATGGTGTTTCGATAAGTTATCCAACTGGCTGGTAGGTTAAGGTGCTTCCGAGAGGAGGTCAATAGCGAAGTCGTAGGACCAGTTGGGTGGCAGAGATAGTTCCTTCTGCTTGCTAAAAAACTCCTGCAGATCATAGTACTCCTGGGAAACTGAGGAAAGGTCCGGTGTAGTGTTCTCAACGGGGGCTGACTCAGTGGATGCTGAGGGAAGGGCTGAGGTAAGAGGTAAGGTAAACAAACTCCAGCTAGCAATCCTGCAGCTTGACCAGTCAATATGGGGATCGTGCTTCATTTACTGAGAGTAGTCGAGAATTATTGGGGTGTCCGGAGACTTCAAAGTGAAAAATGAGAGAATCTCCTGGTGATTGCCTGATGCAAGGTTATGGGCTCAGACTGATGGGTGATATGTGCAAATACCTGGTTGTTGAAAGCTGTAGCGGGAATAGTGTTTTACATCCGATTACTTTGAGGCCTTCTGACATCCTCCGCACTATGTACTTGAACATATAAAAGTGATGAGCACCTCTTTTGAGTGCTTGAGTGTTTTAACCCTTTAAAGCCGGTCAGAGCGGGCACGCTCCGTTTTGCGCAACTACTTTTAAATCCCGGTAGCTCTGCAACCACGTGAGCTAGCACAATAATTTTTTTTGCATATGAAACCGGAGGAGTTGTACTTACATCTTATGCCATCAGCTTGTCCTCGGTCACAGTTTCCTTCCACATATAGCTTTGCAAAAACTGCATAAAAAGCACTTGCAGCAACAAAAACATAATATTCCAGAAACACGCTTTGCCGATCCAATCAGCTGTTCATAACACTTCCCACGTTGGAATAGACGTCAGCGCGAATGATCGCATGTCCACCATGACCTGCCCGAAACCGGAAGTGACGTCATTTTCGCGGAAATGTAGTTTTTTTTTACCATCAGGGCCTCATGAGCCTATACTGGTGTTTTTAAAAGTTATGTTTGACTTTATGACTTTCTGTGTGGTTTCTGGGATGCTTAGGACTCATATTGCACTGCTGGAAATAGTTTATTTTGATGCATATGCTGCTTTTTTGCAAATTTGCATTATAATATTTATTTTTGTTTTTCCTGCAGTGTATAAAAATTGGTGTATTTACAATTTTGAGGGATAAGCCTCTTAAATTTCTCCAACTAGAAATATATGTTAAAAAAACCAAAACGATTTTCAATTTTTTTGTAGTTTATTGCACTCTTTTGGCAATTTATGTAATTACTATGCACTTAATGCAGACATATTATTAAAGTTTAGGCTGTAATGGTTGTATTGATATATATCAACTTGAAATGCTCCCAAAAATGGCTCTACAACATGTAAAAATATAAATAAATATATAAAATAAAATTAAAATATAATATAAGCTCTGGCGGACTTGGTTGTATGGTAGGTCTTAAAGGGTTAATCAACTCTGTTACATCTGTGGTGCTCCCAGTCAAAAGTGACCACGATAGGTAATCAATGTGAAAACTGTTTCTTATGTTAATTTAAGAGCTGTTAAAACTGACCAGTAAATTCTGACCAGGTACATTAAAGTAACGGGGTAGGGGTGAACACAACCGGAGGGATAAAAGGGGATCAGGAGATCTACAATAGAAACGTTCACAGGCGTTCCTAGGCCAAGAGGAACGATCTGCATGGGTTCAGGATCAGGGTTCGCAGTGGAGGCAGCAGCAGTGGGAGTGGATGTTGACACCAGAGGCGGAAGTAATGAGCCGAACACGAAACAGAGCATAGCAATGGTGTCAGGGTCCCTGCGTCTACCCGGCTCAGTGCGGCTACATGTGTTTTTGTTTTGATTTTGTACTCTCTCTCTCTCTCTCTCTCTCTCTCCATTAGCCTACAAGCCTATCACATAGCCACATAGCAGAAGAACACAATTATATTACAGTTGTGTGGTTTCACATGAACACAAGGCCGTGTTGTGCAAATATATTGCTTACTTCTTGAAATTGTTTTTTGTTAATTAAACGTCATGTTAGGGGCAGCTTGGTTACAAGAATAAGGTAAATATGGTGAAAAAACATCAAACATTTCTCAGTGAAGTTTATTCTTATTTGGACCTGCACGTCACCAATAGCTGGTCTTAATAAAGATAATCTGAAAGTTCGTTAAGAGCTTCTTATCTTAAACCTTTTTTGTTTAAAGCATCTATACCAACAATCCTTTAAATCTTGGAGACAAAGCTAACCTGACAGGCTGAGTGCAGAGGGGAGCACTGTGCAGTGTAGTCGAGAGAAGAAAATAGAGATGGGAACTGGAGGATTGGTGAAGCTGCTGAGAACCCCTCCCCTGCCTCTTCTGATCCCATCATCATGCCATGCATTAGTCAAGCCTTGTGGCCCTTCTGATGTCTGCAGAGAATATGTGAGCAAAAAAGGAATCCATCAAGAGTAATGGTATTGCTGTATGCCCCGAGGGCAGCCATCTTTAATCCTTACCCATCATGCCTCAGCCATAAACTATGTGATCATGGCCCAGTTTGTGAGCAAAAGCCAGGTCCCGTGGTCTTCATGCTCTATTTAAGAAAAAGTGAGGTTTTACTTTGGATCTCTCTTCCTTTGCTTCCTGTTTTTTCTTCTACCTTAACCAGATGTGTCAGGTCCCCAGCTTCTGCTCCGACTCAGTCTGTTCTCCTCTCACGGCAGCTGCTCCGCCACATCGCCTGCCATCGCTTGTTCTGTAGTGCTATGTCTTCACTTGCTCTTGACTGAGTTTTCAACACTGTCTCCATTTATTGGGAGCAGAAACAATATTACTATTACACAAACTCTTTACTCTACATTTACTGAGGCTTCCTCATAAATGAGAAGTGCATCTAGATGTTGATTAGAGTAGAGACATTTCTTTATTGTGATTCAAAACATTGAGATCGCAGCAACAACAGTTTACAGTAAAGCTGACATGCTGTATGTAACATAACAGCAATAATGAACTCAAAAAGAACAAACAACTTGTCTTCTTAATATTTCAGTGCAATATTCAATCATCATACAGTAGTTAGAAGGAAAACAACCTTTTTACATATTCAGTGACGTGGTCATAGAACAATGTTACTTATGTTGTTCTCTGTTATTAAAAGACAACCTGGCACAGTTTGAAAAATCTCTGTGAGGTAACTTTCCTCAGTGTTTGGGCTTCTGATCATCTCTTGTGATATAATAATAAGTAATAACTGCATGGAGGCGCAGTGGTTAGCACTGTAGCCTCATAGCAAGCAGGTCCAGTGTGGCGTTTGGACTGTGGGAGGACAGTTAGTGGGGTTGTCTGTGTCCCTGTGTCAGCCCTGCATCACTCACAGTATTTTAATGAGTAGTGAAAGTTAAGAGACACAATAATCTTACAAAAAGGCTTTTACAGGCGGATATATTCAGGATTCAAAAACCAAACTTTAAACATTCACCTGATTTTTAAGACCTCGAGCAGCCACAGTATGAGTATCAGCAACATAAATGTAAACAGTTTTACTCAGTTACACGTTTTATTAAAGCAGGACGTGCAAGTGTTTCTGATCATGTTTTCAGGGACAATATTAATGACCAAAGCTACAGTTCACTGAAAACATCCTTTGAAAAGGTTTACATTTTTTGGTCACAGTAAGTTATTAGTACTCATATATTATGAATGCATATATATATATATATATATATATATATACATATATATATATATGCATTCATAATAATATCCAACGTTGTTTGTGCGTGACATTTCAGATGACATTTGTGTAGTAAAATAAAAAGTTTTGTTTCCACCGTCTGCACATTGATCACAGCTGTAAGCAGAGTAAATTAGAGTGGACGCTGTATGAAATTCATTTTTCTTTAATAAACGTCCTCTAAAGTGCAGCATTTAATGAATATATGAATGCATTTGGAAAGCAGCGCTGGTGTGCACAGCTGAATCTCTGCACTCAGCAGACAGCCTCGCGCTACTATATCTCTAATTCATTGACCCCATTCTGTCATGTAAGCGTGCTTCTTTAGAGTGGACGTTTATTACATGCTGCTTTGTTTCCAGTTAGTGTTAATCACGTTCAATTAGACTCAGGTCCACGTTCCTCCTCTTCAGAGAAACGCTCGCGTACGTGTGCCGTGACAAAACACTCGGGCAAACAAGCGCAGCGCTTGGAGAGCTGCTCGGAGGCGCTGCCATTACGTGTGTGACAGCAGCGTTTCATTACAGCTCACAGTTACACGTGTGCTGCTTTATTTGGTCTTTTTAATCTTAAAGTTCATCATGTTTACTTCAACTTTTTATTGCTCTTCTGTTGCCATATTAGCAATAACAATAAATGAGATATGTGGACGTGGGACTGTGGTGTAGACAACCTTTCTTCTTGTGCTTCATTCTCAAAGTCACACCATGACTTCTGAGAAAAGTCAAGCTGATATTACACTTTTCTGTTTACTGAATTTGATTCGATAACCATCGTTCTCTGTGATCACATGATGGGAAAAACCTGAAATAAGCACATTTATATTTCTGTGTGTGATTCAACCTGTGAGGAGCTTCTCTGCTGACAGAAGACTGTGAGGCCAGTGTGCTTATGTCTCATTCAGAGGCATGAATGATGGCACAGTGATGATGTTTTTATTAAAGAGTTTCCCTTTCTCGACCCGCCGTTCCACCCAGTGGGCTCAGCAGCAGCAGCTCAGATCCTGTATTTGGAAACCTGAGACTTTCTGATTTTAAAGCAGCTGCTTTAAATGTTTAACCCTTTAAAACCGGTCAGAGCAGCACGCTCTGTTTTGCGTAACTATTTTTAAATCCCGGTAGCTCTGCAACCACGTAAGCTAGCCGATAATTTTTTTTTTGCATATGAAACTGGAGGAGTTGTACTTACATCTTATGCCATCAGCTTGTCCTCGGTCACAGTTTCCTTCCACATATAGCTTTGCAAAAACTGCATAAAAAGCACTTGCAGCAACAAAAACATAATATTCCAGAAACAGGCTTTGCCGATCCGATCAGCTGTTCATAACACTTCCTACATTAGAAAAGACGTCAGCGCAAACTTTTGCATGTCCGCCATGACCTGCCCGAAACCGGAAGTGACGTCATTTTTGCGGAAATGTAGTTTTTTACCATCAGGAACTCATGAGCCTATACTGGTGTTTTTAAAAGTTATGTTTGACTTTATGACTTTCTGTGTGGTTTCTGGGATGTTTAGGACTCATATTGCACTGCTGGAAATAGTTTATTTTGATGCATATGCTGCTTTTTTGCAAATTTGCATTATAATATTTATTTTCGTTTTTCCTGCAGTATATAAAAATTGGTGTATTTCAAAAATAAAACTATGAAGACACTCAAAATAAATTTCCTGTGGTGGGAAACTATTTTGTGCAACTTTTTTGTATTTACAGTTTTAAGGGATAAGCCTCTTAAATTTCTCTAACTAGAAATATATGTTAAAAAAACAAAAACAATTTTCAATTTTTTTGTAGTTTATTGCACTTTTTTGCAATTTATGTAATTACTATTGACTCGATGGAGACATATTATTAAAATCTGGGCTATAATGGTTGTATTGATGTATAGCAACTTGAAATGCTCCCAAAAATGGCTCCACAGCATGTAAAAATATAATATAAGCTCTGGCAGACTTCGTTCTATGGTAGGTCTTAAAGGGTTAAACCAGTCCATTAAATGTTTACATTTCTAGTTGTTATTCTCATAAATATCGCTGTGTAAGGGATTGAACACAGTTTTAGTTTCAGTTCAGTTTCAGGTTCAGTTTTATTTCTATAGCACATTTAAAAGTCCCAGGTAATCACAGTGCTTCACAGACGAGCCGCATTTGCAGGGTTACAGCAGGAAAGGAGCAGAAAATACAGTTATCAGCAAAAGAAAATACAGTTATCAGATGGCGACGTGGCAACAAGCATGAACCAGGGAAAAGTTAGAAACTAAGTTGTTTGGACGGCTTAAACAGGTGGGTTTTTAAACGCGATGTAAAGTTGTAGGCAGACGTTCACACACACTAATGATTGGTGTGGATGTCATGAATGTTTTTCTTTTTGTTTTTTCCCAGTGGAATATTTGTACAGCAAACATCTTCAGTGACTTTAAAAAACAATATCTGGTACACAATTTTCTTCAATTAACACATTTTAAAAAGTATACATACAAACAAATACGTGTAAACACACGTATTTGTTTGTATGTTTTTTATTTCTTTGTAAATGAGCAAACATATAGGCTCAGAAGAAAGCTGATGTTAGGTGAAGGAGAGACAGGATGAAGCCCTGCATATAATGAAGAGATTTTAAAAGAGTAAATTAGGTCCCTGAAAGCTGGCTGCAATATTCATTTCATGAATGCCAGTGAAATCAAAGAAACTGATGTCTGTGAAGGTTCTCAGTCATCAGGTCATCGTAGTCAAAGGAGCTTGCAAAGAAAAGCGTCTGGACTTCTTTAAGTTTCTTGAAGACGTTTCACCTCTTCAGCTTCTTCAGTTCAAGGTCAAATGGTGGAGAGTCCCAGATTTAAACCTAGTGGGTTTAAAAGAAACTGATATTTTCATTTATTCTGTTTGAATTAATGAAATTAGTGGTTATAGGTGATGCACTTACTTCTCCAGCGCCATAATAAGACCTCGGTCAATGTCCCGACACTCACTGCATGGATAGCTGAGACATTTGTACATCTACTCGTCATCTCCATGAGTCCACAATCATGGTTATAACAAACATTCACATGAAACATTCACCACTGTGACCATCATCTGCTGCTGTGTTTGAAAGATGCAATTTTCTGAGCCGCAGTGAAAGTTCAAGGTTATTAAATTAAGACAAACTTCACTGTGTGTGTGTGTGTGTGTGTGTGTGTGTGTGTGTGTGTGTGTGACTGCTGCAGGGTTTGATTCAGGATGTAAAGCCTGACATACTGAGCCTACATTCCCAACATGCCCAAATGGCTTTGCTACACAGCGTACAGTAATAATCACGCAGTGCTAATTTGATGAAGTGGCGTGCGTTATTTCTAATGAGGTAAACATAATATGTGAGTCCTTTCACTGCAAACTCTGAGCTTCTGTCATTTTCCCTGAGAACTTATTGCCTTCAGGCCAGGCCATCCATCTTTTATACGCTCCGTCCAATCATCCATCCAGCTTTCCAGTCCATGAGTTATATTAACATTTCCAGCCATATTCCGTGTTCTGTCATGTTAGCGTTTTTACGTCCTGCTTTTGCAGACCTGCAGTCAATCACACAGGCCTCGTTTCTGTAGATGCTTCACAACTAGACCTAATGTGATTGGCTGGTCAAAGTCCTCACGTTTCAACCTGTTCATGCAGGAATATTTTGATGAAAGAGGGCGAGGACCTTTAGTGATCAGCCGGTTGCTAGATTGACTTCTTCATCTGGCTTAATTATGGGCTGGATGATCTCAGCTGGATGATCTCTGAGGCTGAGCATTTTAATTTCATCTTGTGGATTCGGAGTTTTTCCCTCATCTATCTGTGAGGTAATGAAGAGATTTAAATGTCTTTCTGCTCAGGAGGGAAGTGTTTCCCCTCTTTGTTTTAAACCATATGGTAAATGGTAAATGGCCTGTATTTGTATAGCGCTTTACTCGTCCCTAAGGACCCCAAAGCGCTTTACACACCCAGTCATCCACACATTTACACACTGGTGATGCAGCTACATTGTAGCCACAGCCGCCCTGGGGCGCACTGACAGAGGCGAGGCTGCCGGACACTGGCGCCACCGGGCCCTCTGACCACCACCAGTAGGCAACGGGTGAAGTGTCTTGCCCAAGAACAACCTTCCGATTACAAGACAAACTCCCAACTCTTGAGCCACGATCGCTCAAGTGTATTATATATATATATTATATTAATATAATAATAATTAAATATTATTATATTTAATCATTACTGTGTATATGTGCTTTGTTTGTCGCTAACCACTGTTTAACATTGGAGTATGATGTAACAACCCTTTTGGGTTATAGCACCACTAGGGGGGGTTGCCCAACTATTGTAGTAGCTATGGGGGTCTCCTAGTGGGTGTGTGTTGTTAGCGGCAGCCATTCCATGCTGCTCGTGTTCCATTCTCCAAAAAACACCTTTCTGTTGTAGCAAGCTGGCGCTGGCGATACCAATCCCCGCGCATGTATGCGCGGACGAGTACAGCCGAGGAGACCTGGCATTATAAAGTGTAATGTTGCTGACGGAGAATAAAAGTCTGTTATTGGATTTAACCGACTGACTTCGGGTTATTCAGCTAACCCCCACACCACACGCTCGCTGGACCTGCTAGCCGCTCCTTCCTCGCCAGACCGCTGTTACAATGTGTCAAGTATTGACTGCCACCCTAAACATGACACCGTGGCAACATGTGCTAAAAGAGGAATAACAACTAAAACTCGCCTGTGTCGAGGGTTCGCTGTGGCAGTTTGTCTTGGATCAACAGTAATCTTCATATTTTGATTTTAACGTTAATCTTGAAACTTTGACGTTAAAATGATCGATGATAGTTCTTATCGTGGCCGTAATGCTCCTCTGTTTTTTTCTTTCTGGTATTTTCATCCACCGTTTGTTGTGATGCATCGTGCTCAGGAACACAACAGCCACTCCTTTCTTTCAGAGCTGACCATGACAAGGCTGCCATTGAATCCAAACTCTGCTGTAAACCTTCTTCACAGGTAGCATGTCTGCCTTGTCCTGTTGCAGAGAGCCCACAGTGGTGTCTCCAGGAGTCGGTGTAGAAGAAACACAAAAGTAATCTGTGGTGATGTTGTCTCGTGTCTTTCTGAATCTGCTGCACAACTGCTGGACTGTTTCCCACAGATTCGTCTGAACTCCTTCCCCTGTTTGTCTCCCTGTGGAAGCTTCCAGATATTGCATTGGTGTTTAGGCCGTACTTGATGCTAGTTTGGTGCTGTCGAATCTGGAGCCCCCCCTGTATGGCACAGGCTGTTTGTCAGTGACACAGTCACCGAATGCTAAATGTCTGTTTCTATAAACCTGCAGAGGAAAAGACTGTGGGTCACTTATGCACCACTTAGGTGGACGTTTGGGGTAGTAATACAAAGATTTCAGAATTTGTAATAGCTAACTTAAAATTTTAAATGAGATGGTAATAAAAACAGGTTTTTAAGGAATAGGTGGAACATGAAAGGATAAAACCTTTTCATTGATTAGATATTGCAATTAATGCATAAGTGGGTCAAAAATGACCCACTTATGCACGCAAGGGTAAAACAAATATCTGTGAATGTTACTCCCTAATTTTCAAAGCAGGCTTGTTAATTTTGGTTCAACACATTTGAGGGAGTTCGTATTTCACGTCACTGTGGGCATGAAATCATTTGAAATACTTGAAATCTTTTTTCTTTGGCTCAAAGACGAACGACTGCAGATGTTCAGCATCTAGCTAGCCTTAGAAAACATTACTGCCTTTATGCTCACTGCTCTTTTCTATCAGTTCAACAAACATCAGCAAACACACAAACTGTGTGATCGTTTTGTTGCACAGTGTGTTGCAGCTAAAAGTCCAGCTGAGGATTGCAGAGGCAGAAAAGAAAGAGAGCTAACTGCGAGCTAGCACTCAGAGATGGAGAAAGATAAGAAAGAGGACCAGAGGAAGACGATTGGCTTAAAGGGAAGGACAGCTCAGTGGGTTGATAAAGTTTTGATAACCTGGAAAGTGAAGCTTACATGTGAGTCCTCAGTTTGTTTTGCAGCATGTTTCACTATATGAAACGTTGTACAGACACAATATCTGTGTTATTTAAAGACTACATGAAAATCCTCTGCAGAGATAAACAGGTTAGTTTGCTACACTGTGATGGGTTCAGAATAAAGAACAGAGTGTGACTGGTGCACAGTGGTTTGAGTTGGGCTACATTAAGTGTAGCAGAGATGAGTTTGAAGCTGATGATGTTTAGATCCATTCACTGAATTCAACCTTCATATCAGCTTCATGCTGTTCAGTATAACGACAGCAGACACAGCGAACGGTCAGTGTAGAGGATGGAAATCAGCCAGGACAGCACATGAAACCACCTCTGATCTGTGGTTCCCGCTGCACACCCGCCTGGTTCTGTATGCGCCGTGTCACGCACTCGCCACTCTGATCGACTACTGCGCTGGGAAGTTAACGTCTGCCAACAAGTGATTTCTGGTATTTATGTGCGTTTGTGTCGTTGTTTTTTTTTATGTGCAATATCTTTGCTTGTGGTCAACAGAAGTTATGAAGGGGTGAGCCTGTGACACAAAGAAATAACCTCTTCAAGGATCTTTATAACACTTGTTATTGTACCTACGGTGTGTCTACATTATAATCAGTCCTATACTCAGCAGGCGTTTACACCTGGATGCATCGAGGATATATAAAAGCTACTTTGCCAGACATGAAGAATTCGCAGCTGACATGTTTGGCAGATTATAGGACAGAAGTCAGTTACAGTAGTGTAAATACTTTCACATGACCCCCTCACGCCTGCAGGAGCTTTTATCAAGCTACGGTCCCTTGCATATTTTGTTTATCACATAGCACACTTATGCTACAGCAGTGTTCATAAACAATAAATGCTGCTAGGCAACCCAGCGTGCCACAATAGTAGTTTGGCATTAATGTTCACGGGGTCAGGAGGAGCCTCTGTGGTTCTAGTGTTAAACATTGCATTAACAAATTATCAGTTATGTTGAAACACTTTCATGTTTAATAATGATTCATTGTGAAATGTGTGGCTGCTATAATTGCAGCTGACGGCTGGATGTCACTGCTAAGAGCTGCCTTTGAGGCTTTGAAGCTTCATATTTCTCTACAATCAGAAATAAGCATCATCGAGGCTTCATCACCCATATCTAAAACACAGCTTGTGAAAATCACACAGGAAACACTCAGAGCTACAGCAAAACATGGGCAGGTTGGTGGAGACGAAGAGGGGTGTGAGGGGCTGTTAGCTGGTGGCTACGTGATCCAATCCAGAGACAGGAATCTAATCCAAAGTTCATCCTGCAAAAGCTCCCATTCTGCATCACCTCCTAACATGCTAACAGTTTATATTGATGGCCTTCATGTGTGGAGGACTAAAGGACAGTTTTAGCAGCACTCTGGTTTACAGACAGTAATACTCATCATTACTCACGTCCTTTACACTTCACCAGCACACACACCCAGCACCGAGCCTTGGCCTCTGGGGTGAGGGGCTGCTCTGTGGGGTGAGGGGCTGCTCTGCAGGCTGCTCTTTGGCACCTTGAGCCCAGTTTTGTTCATGCTGGGAGCCAGTCTCCGCTTGGTTTGGACTTCTCTGCCACAGTGAGGTCTCCATGTCTCTGGGGCTGTGCTCCTTCTGTGTGGGGGTGGGTGTTTGGTTGTGATGGAGACGCGTGGCTCGGGGGCTTCGGGGCTGTTGGGTGGATTACAAATGGTCCAGGTCTCTCGAGTCTCTCTCCATCTGCCTCTGGCTCCTGGGGCTTTTTTATTTAGTTGGTTATTAATTTCACCGTCTTTATCAGTACGTTTGACACACACTCAACACAAGAGTGCTGATTTGTGTATCTGTGTCTTTGCTGTTTTCTCTTCCAGTTGCTTTGTTTTTCTTTGTTGGTGTTTTTATTTCTCAGAGCTGCACCAGTTGGTGACCCATCGTGTTTTTGTACTCGAGCTCTGTCCTGTTGATCTCATTTTCCTCCCTGTCAGCATTTCTGTATTACACATGTGCTCATGTACTGTGAATACTAATGGAAATGAATAAATAGATCAAATAAAAATAATAACATGACGACAACAGAGTTTATGTGCGTTCAGATCATGACTGACAATCAAGGCAGGTTTAAAAAAGTAACTAAAAGTAAAGTAACTACAAGTCAACCCCAAATCATAACTCATCAGATGACGTGATCATTTCTGTGCTTCTGGCTTTGGAAGAAGTTTGTAGTTATTATTTTGTAATGTTATAGTATTTGGTTGTGTATATCATGGGGTTCTCTCCCCAACCAATCACAGCAGATGGCCCCGCCCCTCCCTGAGCCTGGTTCTGCTGGAGGTTTCTTCCTGTTAAAAGGGAGTTTTTCCTTCCCACTGTCACCAAAGTGCTGCTCATAGGGGGTCATATGATTGTTGGGTTTTTCTCTTTATCTATGAAGCGCCTTGAGGCGACTTTTGTTGTGATTTGGCGCTATATAAATAAAACTGAATTGAATGTGTGCCCTGTTCAGCAGGTTAAAGCAGCTGATTGTGTGCAGTTACACCGATGGTTGTGTTGTCTCTGCCTTGTATGGACTTGTCAGCATACCTGATTTATTTGCTAAGTAAAAGTTGGCTGCAGTTTGTCCATGTCCGTGTCCCCAGTGTGGATTCATGGCGTGGGCAGAGTCCTGCAGAGCTGCTGACTGATTTCTGGGTTCTGGACTCGTCACACATGAACCAGCCGTGCACGCTTCGACAGCTCGGCTTAATTGTGACGTTTACAGCTCAGACGCATTTGTCAGAGTGGCGGCAGCACCTCCCAGCTAACTCTTTCAAAGCACGAAGAGCGTCTCACAACATTTGCTTGATGTATGGAACGGAGATAAAACACATGCTCCACCAAAAACGCTAGACTATCCTCACTTTGTTATTTCAATATCCTCTTCGTTTCTGTTGTAGTGCCAGTGTGATAGTATCATTAGTCATTCACACACGTCTGCTGGAGTCAAGGAATGATTGCTCTCGCCTGACATCATCTCAGGCTGCTATTTGAAGCAGAGAGTCTGGTTTTATCGGAATTTAAGAGACTGGCTGAAGAATAACAAACGAGGGGCTGCTTTCTCTCCCCTCTGCTGGAGATAATCTTGTTTTTGACTTGAGTGATAGGCGAGGATTTCACAGGCACTCCATCTGCTTCTGACAGCTTTGCCTTTGTGCCAAAATTGGATTTCTTAATCTAATAGCGGTGCTTCTAAACTTGCATCTTTTGCTTGTGTCTATCTTCTCGCAGACTGCTCGGTGTTCCTGGAGCCCTTTACAAAACACCGGCTCTGATCTGCCAAAAAGAGGCAGCCCTCAATTACTATAATGGCAGAGTGAAGGAGCACAATGCAAACTGTGCAAATTATATGATATAAGGTATTATGCAAATCCAACTTAAACCCTGGTTGGGAGCGACACACCCTGCAAGCCCCAAATAATTTCCCCTGACAGCTGCGGGATGAATCGAGCTACGAGATGGGCAACCAGATCAGGTGGGCTCAAGTTTGTGTCAGCCAGGATTAAAGGTACGATGTGCGTCCCTGATGTTTGCTAATGCACTGTCAAATTATGTAAATCCTCTTGCCGTGTGAATGCCACAGATACTGTATTTCTCTGCAAGGCGCTGTCTCGCCATAAGCTGCACGGATTGACCTCACTTTGTTTCACAAATGTTTTATTTGCTTCAGTTTTTTAAATCCGGCCTTCGTCTTAGCCATTTCTGTTGTTTCCATCATCAGAGCTGTGAGTGACAGCACGTTTCTGTTGCTGTGTCCACAGCAGTCAGCAAGAAACATCACGAGCTGTCGACAAAAGTTCAGACAGAAGAAGAAGCAAAAATGTTTCTCCAGCTGCTCACATGGTTAAAAAAGGTTAATTTAAGGTCAAATACTGGCAGCTGTGGTTCCCAGAACAACACACTGCAAAGTACAGTGTCTGTGTATGAGACATTATGGTATTTATTATGATAATTATGTATCATTTACAGCAAATTACTATAGAAAACAGCTGCAGTGCTGATGTGTTTACAGTCACTTCCTGTAAATATTCAGCAGAGTTTACAATAAGTGCAAAATTAACAGATATACTGTAAACGTCATCACTCCTGTTTACAGAGAAAAACAGTGCAAATGTAAGATTTGTTATTTTACTGTCAAATCAAACTTTACAGTAAAACACCAGAACTTGACTGTATAAATTATAGGACAACACGTGAGAAGCTACAGTTCGCTGGCACAGATTTAAATCATGCTTGAAGCTTTTTGTTCCATATGCTGTCGTGGCCGTGTGCAGGCTGGATCAGGACCCAAACTCACGGAGGCAGGAATGAACTCAAAATTCACAGCTTTGGAGAGCAAAACCACACAAACTAAACTGGAAACTATAACATGTTACACAGAGAAACACACGGCCATGAATGAGGGAGACGCAGATACACCGAGGGTTAACGAGGGAGGTGGGAGCACACGGGGACACAGCTGACACTGATAATCATAACAAGACACGGCAGGAGTAACGCAACACTGACTGGAGACTGTCAAAGTAAAACAGGAAGTACAGAGGTTCAGACAGGAGGAGAGAGCACAGACATAACGGGGATGGAATAAAACACGAGGAGGGGAAACGAGGGCTCACAGAGAGGGAAATCTAATAAGGAACATCTTAACAGAACGTAGGAACCACGCGATGAATAAAGAACAAAATACAAAACAGACGAAAACTAAGAATACTGGGCCAACATGGCGCAGGACCATGCCATGTGCACATAAAGCAGTGTTGTGCTCTTCTTTATTCTTCATATGGACGCAGTGGTGGGATGAAGATGCATGAGGAAGTCTGCCGCGCCGCAGATTGAGAGTAATGAGCCATCGAGTGCAGAGCTGGACTGGTAATCGATGGGCCGCTGCAGTTTTAGGCTGATTGAAGGTCTGCTGCACGATGGCTGTGCAGACACGACAGCAGCCCATTCGTTCATTTTCAGTACTGACACCGTGTGACCCAATCAGATCTCTCGATGTGATCGGCCCCTCCCCCACCTTTGCTGCGCTCACACACCTGCTGTGGAATAAGTGGTGAAAAGGTGGAAAATACCACGGCATATTTGAGCCACTGAGGATGGTAAACAACACAACGGGCAGGGCTCGGGGTGTAAACCTCTGAGAATTTGCCAGGAATAATGACCAGAAATATGGAATTTGTGCTGCATAGTCTCCAGCGTTATTAAGCAGCACACAACGGCTGTGCGGCCCAAGTTTGCTTCTTTAATGTTGGAAAATTTTGGTTCAGCGTATTACCCCAGCAGGCTGACCACGGGCAGGGCGTAGGATCTTGTTCTTACCGTTCAGCTGACTCCACACGACCTGCCTGACCCTCTGCAGGTAGTTGGAGCTTTCCTAGCAGCCTCTTCATGGTGCCTCAAGAAGAAAATGTATGTTCTCAGGAGTCCTGGTCTCTGCCAACAGTGGATGCAAGCTAAAATATTTGTGTCATGCACCTGCTGAGTTCACTACCAACACTTATAGACTCTGAACAGAGACCAAAGCGTGATTTAGCCGTCGTACTACAGAACTTGCCAAACCTTCCACGTTGCATGTAAATCATACTTCTATGTCAGACCTGCGCCATAACTCACAGCATAACTGGAACCCCATTTTAACCCTGCGCTGCAACCTTCCTTAACTTGACGTGGAAACGGAGAAACGTTGGGTGGATCCAGCCCACAAAGACTTGGCACAAAGCGTCAGACAATGACCAGATGACAGCAGTGCTGCAGTTTAACACGTCGTCTCCAACGTGCAGCTGCTCTGCTCCTGCAGCACACACACCAGCCTCTCCTCGGCAGCATCTTTAACAGCGACGTGTTTCTGTTATTGGCTCAGGTGTGTGCGTCAGCCTGACACCACACCCTGAACCCACCGCTCCACCCCCCCTGCAGCTGAGCCACATGTGCGTTTGCTTCACTCAGCTGGACTGGATCAGATCTTCATAGTGTTTCAGCTGCTCTCTGCTTGAAGCCTGAAAGTTTGGTTTCAGATTGCTGTGCAGTGAACCCACCAGGTGTCATGCAGCTGGGGGGGCCAACGCTCAAAGATTCCCCACACATCCCAGACAAAAAAGAAAATGTTTGAACTGAAAGTATTTCTCACATTTTCTCCTCTGAAAATGACTGAAAGCATTAATTTTTCATTTTCAACGTCTTGTTTTTGTAGAAATTGAGAGCTTGTGATTTCTCAGAATGGTGTTGGCTTCATTTTTCAGAGACAGAAGACAAACATGCTCAAATGCATTTCCTTAAATTTATTAAACAGCTGAAGGTTCAAGTTAAAAAATGGCTGCCGTGTCTGTTTGCTTCTGTTGGGAGACCCAAACGAACAAAGAGAGCCACACCCACAAAGCAAACGCTTTTTATCATGTGTGATGAACAGGACATTAACGTGATTAAAGTTGGAGGAAAGCCACACTTCTCCTTGTTTGGCTGAAATCCAGCACTTTGGCTCACGTTTCTTCTCCTGCAGCTTCCTGAGCATCACCGTATGTGGAGACGTGGCTCCACCCATCGCCTCCGGTCAGGCCTGTAGAGTTAAAGACGGGGCAGAGTGCGATCCATACGAGCAGGTTCATGAGGCCACGTCCATGTGAGGAGGGTCTGCTTGATGTTTACGTCTGCCAGCATCAGATTGACTATTCTGCAAAGACCAAACATTAGTATGTGACACATCAGATATTAGTCTTAATGATCAAAATAAATATATAAGTGACATGAGTGATATTTTCACCTAGAAAGTGTTTATTTTATATATATGAACATAAAAAACTATTATTATTACATTATTATGTACTTTACTTGATTTACAGTCGATGTTTCTGCTCCAGCAGGAGACTATTTTGAGCTTTATGGTCCATCACTGTTTCCATTTGACAGTTTTTCAACATAATTTGTTTTCAGTGCACGAGGTGAGCAACTTCCTGCTCTGTTTTCCTCTTCCTGTCTTATCTCACCTGCCCTCATCACTTATCCATCATCTTTGTCTTTGTGCTAAAGGCTAGAACCAGGCTGCTTGACAGACTGACCTGAGTCAAAGTGGTGTTACACCACCTTTACGTCTGCTGATCAAATATTCCTCTTTCTCTCAGATAGTGTCTCATTTTCCCGTCTTTTTACTGTTGAAGAAGGCCTCTCTGCTCCATGATCTTTGCTACATCTGAAGGAATAAATTATGGCATGAGTGTGGGCAGCTGGTCATGATAAAAGAGTAAAGCAGGCCTAGCAGAGGAGCGAGTGCACAGACAGTTTGACCAGCTTGTGTCGGACATTAACAATGGAAAGTTGACTTTCTTTGTCGAGAGGAAACTCCTACAGCTTGGAGCTTTACATCTTTCTCAGATGAACAGCAGATTGTGTCCATATCTCCTCTGCTCACTACAGATCTAACTGATCTTCATCATCAGTTCTCATCTTGTTTTCACGTTCCTAGTCTTTGTTCACTTCCTCTTCTTTTTGCTTCCTCAGCGCAGCAGATGTCTTCTTGCCCACAGCCTACCTGTCTGTGTGAAACAATCATGCACAAAGCCTGTTGTTCATTTAACAATGCTGTCAGCCACCACAGTGGGTTTTTCAGCACCATGTCTTTATTTTTATTTGTACTGTGGCGGACCACCAGGGGGCTCCACCTACACCCAGTGAGAAGGGAAGTGGGAGGAGTTTCTGCATTCAGATGTTTTGCCACGTTGTGAGGCAGTTGAGAAAAGCTGAAATGGAAGTTGGAGTAAGATGTGATGAGCTCGTGTGTCGTCCTTGCATACCTCCACATTGGTGACCCCTGAGGCTAACACGCTAAGGTCCAAAGAGGAAGCCAGCTCCTGCCTGGAAGCGTCGGCAGCTGCCAGACTTCCACCTCCGCCTCCAGCTGCGTTTACTGTGACGGTTAAGCTGCCGGATCTTTGGCTTCACGACCCTCCTTCATGGTTCGTGCACATCGAAGCTCATTTTGCTCTTCGTGGCGTTTCATCCAACAACACGAAATACCATCATGTGGTGGCCTTGCTGGATGCGCTGATGGCCATGTTATGACCCTCCCCCAAGGGAAATACACCGCTCTCAAGGCGCTGCTGCGCTCTCTTATTTCAGGCCTGGGTGATGGTCCTGCTCTCGAGCTCATTGGGAGCATGCTGTCCTTGCAGGAACGGATAACAGAGGATTCCTCACCTCTTCCTTCGACAGCTGGCGTGCGGGCTGGGCTCGCCAACTCCCCGCTGCTGGCTGTGAGGGATTAGCGCTCACCGGCAGAAGGAGCAGACCGCAGTCTCCCGGCATCCAGGTGATGGTTCACCGACAGCTTCTGCCACGCCCACACCGATTCACCTGCAGGCATCCGAGTCATCACTGGTCCCTGGGATCGCTGCACAACAACACTTGATTGATTGATTGAATCTTTGAACATGTTGAAAAAGTACAACAACATAGAATTAAAAGAGACAAACAAAGCAAAACAAAAGGAAAACGAGCAAAAACAACTACAAATAACTTTCATGTTTAAAAAGGAAGAAGCAGGAGCTTATTTAGTCCCACCCCTTTTCCACTATCTAGTAATCAATAGATTACAGAAATACCTCCTTGCAATTACATTATATGTTACGTGTATTTTTATTTATTAATTATATATATATATATATAAAACAAAAAAAAACACACACCCAGCACGCCCCTGCGGGCGGTTTATCCTTCAAGCTCGGGTCCTCTACCAGAGGCCTGGGAGCTTGAGGGTCCTGCAGTATCTTAGCTGTTCCCAGGACTGCGCTCTTCTGGACAGAGATCTCCGATGTTAGTCCCGGGATCTGCTGGAGCCACTCGCCTAGCTTGGGAGTCACCGCACCGAGTGCTCCGATTACCACGGGGACCACCGTTACCTTCACCCTCCACATCCTCTCGAGCTCCTCTCTGAGCTCTTGGTATTTCTCCAGCTTCTCGTGTTCCTTCTTCCTGATATTGCTGTCATTGGGAACCGCTACATCGATCACTACGGCCGTCTTCTTCTCTTCTCTCTTTCTCTTCTTCTATATATATATATATATATATATATATATATATATATATATATATATATATATATATATATATAATTTTATATACATATCTTTCTATCTATCCACACATACGCACATATACACATTTTCAATAACCCCAGTAACACCTCAAAGGATACACAACCTACAGCTATATACACCCACACCAACATACCCGTGCACCCGCACACACATGAAAATATTGGACAGGAACACCCGATCAAATCTCTGCCTCCTCCCTGTACGCTGCAAAAACCACATCCTTAAACTGCTGTTTAAACTGCGCCGTGCTCGGACTTTGCTTCATATCTTTACTTAGTCTGTTGCACAGCTTCACACAGAGATGCAGAAACTTTCTAATGTTGTACGGATACGAGGATGAGCGAACCAGCTTATTTTGTCGGGGTTTTTCGTTCGGTGGTATGGCGCCACAGCCTGCACTTCATGAAACACACGTAGGGGGTGTCGCGGAGGCTTGCCAGACATGCGCGCCTGTTTGGTAGGGATCAGTAATTAGTTACTGATTACTTTTTTCAAGTAACTTGACCAACACTGCTCACGAGGGCATTCAAGCAGCACGATTGGGTAAAACAGTCGAGGGGGAATCTTAAATGATGTAAACACATATAAACACACAATAAAAGAAACATTACTTACCTTAATAAAGTTGACATGAACACCTTCGCTGCATCAGGCTCCTCCAGCCTCATGTTCGCATTAAGGCAGACGGCCAGGTGGCTTTCAGTCCCTGCAAAAGTGCAAAGTAGACCCCGTAGTATCAAAAATATGAGATGCGCATGCGTGCTCAGGCACAGAAAGGCGCCAACAGCTTCAACTCATGTAAAACTTGAATTCATTCATTTTGCCAGCAATAAATTTCATCTGAGACCAACTTTTGCTCCAAAACGTTAAATTAGTTGAAACCTTTAATGTATTTGAGTTTATGGGGCAACTTTCATTGTTGAATTGTGAAAGAAATGACTGCAAGCTCAGCAACTGCAAGTTAGATTTTTTACGGTGAAGCAGAAATATGGCAACAGCGCGAGTTTCCGATGAGTGAGGGAATGAGAATCGCTGTCATTGGATTTCACAAGGATGTCGAACTAAATGCTGTAATTTTTAAAACATGTTGTGAAACTATTGCTGTAAAAGTACGAGCTGAAAAGTCATCCACTGCAAAATGCAGAGTGTTGTCAGCGTCTCCCCACACACCAACGAACAAATAAACCAGCTGTGACAGCTGTGACTGCTACACCCGTCGTTTTTATGGTCACTGTCTAGACTTTTGTTTCTGTAGTTTGAGGTCATCACATATTTTTATATGTTATATATGCTTTTCACCTACTACGTGTTTATACACCTCTGATTGAATCATATCTGTTATTAACCTCTGTCTCTCTTCCACAGCATGTCTTTATCCTGTCTTCCTTCTCTCACCCCAACCAATCACAGCAGATGGCCCCGCCCCTCCCTGAGCCTGGTTCTGCTGGAGGTTTCTTCCTGTTAAAAGGGAGTTTTTCCTTCCCACTGTCGCCAAAGTGCTTGCTCATAGGGGCTCATATAATTAATTGGGTTTTTCTCTGTATTTCTTATAATATTAAGTGTCTTCAGGTGACTGTTGTTGTGATTTAGGACTGTGTAAATAAAACTAAATTGAAACCTTTTCATTTCTGCTTTAAGTGACACCAAAAAAGAAATTTGAGTTCTTTTTATCGATCATTTTCCCTCACATATCAACGCGTCCCACCACAGAAGTGAAAGATGTAATTTCCTTTGAGAAGCAGTGGACATGTGATGTGATAATTTCATTGAAATACGAATAAAAATGAAAACACACAGCACTCGAGTGTGAATGTTTTTGAATGTTTCTCCCCAAAGAAACACTTTGATTCATTTCATAATGTTTACGACTGGGTTTCATGAGCTGACCTCAGTTTATAAAGGCGCTGCTGAGACGGTAAAGGTGGAAAAAGACGTGTTTTATCTCCAGGTTTAGTGCTGTTTGTAAATTGTGTGATGTAATGGCGTTGTGTTGTTATGTCCTGCTGATGAGGAGCCGGCTTCATAATTTCTGGATGTAATTCGGTATCTTCATGGTGTTTAAGAAAAAGAGAAAATTATGTGCAAGTAGCTAATGTCAAGAAATGCATGACCTCAAATGATCAGCTGCAGAAACTCTGATGAAGTTTTAACAGCTAAAAAGAGAGAATAAGCTGATTGGATATGAAGGCTCGTAGGAATAAGACATGTTTCTTAATTAGTGACCAAAGCTGTGTCGTTTCAGTTTTGAACAAACGTCTGAATCTTTCGTTGTTTCTTAGTGGCATAACGCTGTGCTGATGTTATCAGAGCATCTGCAGCAGCCAGTCACAAACTGATTAATAACATGATAATAATATGACAAGAATAGATCAACACAGATTTAACAAAGCTGTGCAAACTGCCGTCTCCTTCCTGGAGTAAAATTAAATACAAAATAATATTAAATGGCTTTAAATGCCGTCAAGGTTGAAATGACACAGTTTTCCTCCCATGTACGGTGACTCCACTACCACAAGTAACCTTTTAATTAAAGAAAGGGAACATCACAAAGTGCAGGAAGCCACAGCTCCTCTGCTTGGCTGCTTCCACCTGGAACATTTATGAGGGTTTAATGAAATGATTCATAAATGTTTTAAAACTGTAGAGACACAAAGTGTCACTCTTTATAGGACAAAGAGGAAATAACAGCAGTTTCCACATCTGGAAATGCAGAGTCTGCACTCTAGTGTCTCACACTGCACACATGACAAAGGTGCACTACAAACATGCTGATTACTGTCACTAAACCAGTGGATTCATGCTGAGACTCGTATGTGCTGAAGGTGAGCCGTGTGACGAGTGCTGGCTGCTTGTGGCTGTTACAGAAACAGGGTTTGTCTGGCTGTCCGCACAGAGCTGAGACATGTGTGTGTGTTTGTGTGTTTGCAGCAGCTCAGTTCATTCAGCAGGTGTGAGGAGGCCAGTGCCTGCTGCTGCTGGTGTCGCACATGCAGCCCCCCTCTCAAACTAGTGCAGTGTATTGAGCATGTCAGGTTCAGGCATGATACTGACCTCTTAACGCTCAGGTGATGACAGTCATGTAAATGCTATTGGTGGACTGCAGGGTGGCTTTGAAAAGAAAGCAGCTGGACCACAAAGGTGTGATCACAACAACATGAATTCCAGCCTGGGAAGTTTGCACTGCAGGTTTCAGCTCCTGAGGATAAAGATTTAACCAGAATTCAGCTTTGTTGTCACATCACACATTTAGATTTAAGAAAAAGTGGCTGAGAACAAAGCTCCAAAAGCAAAACTATAAGAGCATGTGTCTCAATAATAATAATAATATATAAATAAAGTGATAATATTGTCAACGTTAATGTCAGGGTGATGGCTTCTGTGCATCGTGGCTGCATGGCTGAGGATGAGTGTATTGTGCTCTCCAGGCTGGGAGCTCTTACAGGCCGTGGACAGGTTGCCATTAGTGCCGTGAGTGTCTTTGGTCCTTTCAGGCAGCGTAGCGGTGCTCGTACACCTCCTGGAGGGAGGGAAGCCCACCTTACTCGATGTGCTCTTCCTCCCTCACCACTCCCTGAAGAGCATCACCGTCCTCCATGGAGCAGCTTCCATCCCAGACACCACAGCAGGAAGCTGTGGACAATTTGGTGGCTAAACTTCTTGAGGCACTGCAAGCTGTACACACGGGCTGTCCTCATAACTTTACTGGTGTGTAGAATAGAATAGAATAGAATAGAATAGAATAGAATAGAATATAGACTGGGCTTCATTGTCACATCTTCCAGACTTGTAGATCATGTCTAACCATGCTTCCACTTTCCTCTATAAATCTGTGTCACAGGTGGACTTGACCCTGTACCAGTGGGAAGGTCACCAGGACCAACACAGAGGAACAGTCAGAGTTGCCCACAGTCCAGACAGAACATACAAGCTCAAAACCAGGATCATGTTGTTGTGAGATGTGCTAACCATCAAGGGCTTTGCTGCCAGGGCTTCAAGGACAGTTTCACTACCTGCCATAAAAACAGTTATTTTTAAGAAAAAAGCTTAAAAAGAAAAATAAATGCTGTTATTTATAAGAAAATAAAAATCTACCTGACTTTGAGCCTGCAGACTGGACAACTTGTTAGAAATCAATCAAGCAGAACTTTCAACCACTGAGATCTATTTTTCTATTCAGGAATGAAAATGCAAAGTAAATACAATGTGACATCTTAATAAAAATAAAAATGTCCTTTAATGTTTTTCTGCTTTTTTGTAAGAAAGAACATTTTAAACTTCATGGATAACAATAATTATACTTCAGCATTCAGCAATAAATGAATTAAAGAGCTCGCACATAGATGGCAACTAACTACAACAAACTCATTTAACCCTTTAACACATAGAACCAAGTCCACCAGAGCTTATGTTATATTTTTACATGCTGTGGAGACATTTTTGGGTGCATTTCAAGTTGCTATCAATACAACCATTATAGCCCAAATTTTAATAAAATGTCTGCATCGAGTCAATAGTAATTACATAAATTGCAAAAAAGTGCAATAAACTACAAAAAAATTGAAAATCGTTTTTGTTTTTTTAACATATATTTCTAGTTAGAGAAATTTAAGAGGCTTATCCCTCAAAACTGTAAATACAAAAAAGTTGCACAAAATAGTTTCCCACCACAGGAAATTTATTTTGAGTGTCTTCATAGTTTTATTTTTGAAATACACCAATTTTTATATACTGCAGGAAAAACGAAAATAAATATTATGATGCAAATTTGCAAAAAGAAAACAGCATGTGCATCAAAATAAACTATTTCCAGCAGTGCAATATGAGTCCTGAGCATCCCAGAAACGACACAGAAAGTCATAAAGTCAAACATAACTTTTAAAAACAGCAGTATAGGCTCATAAGGTCCTGAAGGCAAAAACACTACATTTTCCGTGAAATGACATCACTTCTGGTTTCGGCAGGTCATGGCGGACATGCGATAGTTCGCGCTGACGTCTATTCCAATGTAGGAAGTGTTACAAACAGCTGATCGGATCGGCAAAGCGTGTTTCTGGAATATTATGTTTGTGTTGCTGCTTTTTATGCAGTTTTTGCAAAGCTATATGTGGAAGGAAACCGTGACCGAGGACAAGCTGATGGCATAAGATGTAAGTACAACTCCTCCGGTTTCATATGCAAAAAAATTATTGCGCTAGCTTATGTTGTTCCGGTTCTACAGGGATTTAAAAATAGTTACGCAAACGGAGCGTGCTGCTCTGACCGGCTTTAAAGGGTTAAACATACTTTGATCGTTACCAAAACAGTTGATTTAGCGTGGCTGCATAAAGCTCACACTGGGCGGTGATATAATAAGTCTTAAACACGCTGTTAATGTAAAATGATAGCACCCATGTCTTCTACATGCCCTCAGTGTAAGAAACTGATGACCACAATGTGAAGTTCCTCTAGTGCCCTCTTCAGCCTGGCTCCAAAAACAGATCATTTCTCATTAATTCTTCTTGGTTGGTTTTATACTTTCTCTGGATCCACAGAGACTCAGAGAAGCTCACCTGGATCTTCTCAGCCGCTCTCACAGCAAACATGCATCTCTGTGGAGCTCTTTCTCCCCATGAAGCCAGCAGCTCACTGATCATCACCTCTTTCCTTAACTTCAACAACTCTCCCATGTCTTCATGGTTCACATCATTAGCGTTATGTATCTTTAGTTAAAAATGGCCGACATGTTGAGCCAATAACAGCAAGCCTTCATAGAAACTGTAGAACAGAATAACGTTTCTAAAAACTCACTGAAAGCTGTTGTTGGTGCAGGTGGGCAGTCTAAAGACATACTGAAGATCACTGAACACACAGAAGCTTTAACACACGTTTATCAGTTAATATAGCATCTCGAGCTCATACAGCGTCCTGCAGAGTTCGTTCAGCAACTCAGCCAGGAGTAGTTTTTCTCACAGCAGAGTTCAGAGTTCAGCTGTGCAGGAGGAAGAGTTTGGAGACTCACACATGTCTGTGGTGTTGATGCTTTTAAGGCATTTTTAAAGGAAGTACACTCGGTTTAGTTAAACTAAAATACAATAATCTTTTGGAACATTTTGACAGACACTGAGTCATCATGAAGACGATGGTTTAATAACATGTTCAGCTCACAGAACGTCTTCCGTTGTGTTGATACATATTCAGCTAATTTATGGTAAAAGGAAAATAAATAAGTAAATAAAAGCTTGCTTTCACAGTGAGCTGCCACCACGTTCCTCACTCGTTAGACGCCGTGATTGGCATAATCAGGCTACGACGAAGCCGAAAGGAAGAAGCCATCAGCGGGAATTAGCATCACTAAGTTGCACTAACGATCAGTAATGTAAGAGGACACGATTCAGGATCGAAGCAGGGAATGAAAGCATGTGGCTATGAGTCCCGAGTTTGGGACCAAGCTCACCTGATCGACCAGGAAATGGCTGCCTGATGAAATCTAACAGCTTTTCTGGGACAAACAGGGAGGCAGGAATTGCAGATGGGGGTGTAGAAAATAGCAGTAGCGGATATATTTGAGGTGACAAGCCGCGTACAAAGCCCTGTCAGGAGACGTGAAGAAAGGCTGTCAAGATTCAGAGGCAGGCAGGCATGCTGTGGTCTTTTGAAGGAGCTTGTCATTATCACAAATTGTTTCTTCAGGTCTGATTTCTAATTTCGTCGTCTATTTACAGCAATCATTTGAATATTCACTGTTGATCACGGCACAGAACCGTGTTGTGCGTGTCGTTTGTTGAAACAGGTTTGGTGTATTTTTGGAGGAAGCTTCACATCGTTTCATTACTCGGCTGACTTGGAATTATAAGCCGGAGCAACAGCGTAGAGTCAACCTCATTTATACGTTGACGCACCGACTCGGTGTCGAGCACTCTGCTGTGGGTTTGTGGTCACTGCACAATCAGGAGAGAGCTGGACCAGAAGAAAAGAAGCTGTTGTGATAGACTGATTCAATTCAATTCAATTCAATTTTATTTATATAGCGCCAAA
Organism: Neolamprologus brichardi; assembly: GCF_056152115.1. Taxonomy (NCBI): domain Eukaryota; kingdom Metazoa; phylum Chordata; class Actinopteri; order Cichliformes; family Cichlidae; genus Neolamprologus; species Neolamprologus brichardi. Next base: position 501,871 of record NC_142105.1, on the reverse strand, counting down.
TCACAACAAATGTCGCCTCAAGGCGCTTCAGAGATACAGAGAAAAGCCCAACAATCATATGACCCCCTATGAGCAGCACTTTGGCGACAGTGGGAAGGAAAAACTCCCTTTTAACAGGAAGAAACCTCCGGCAGAACCAGGCTCAGGGAGGGGCGGGGCCATCTGCTGTGATTGGTTGAGGTGAGAGAAGGAAGACAGGATAAAGACATGCTGTGGAAGAGAGACAGAGATTAATAACAGATACGATTCAATACAGAGAGGTCTGTTAACACATAGTGAGTGAGAAAGGTGACTGGAAAGGAAAAACTCAATGCATCATGGGAATCCCCCGGCAGCCTACATCTATTGCAGCATAACTAAGGGAGGATTCAGGGTCACCTGGTCCAGCCCTAACTATATGCTTTAGCAAAAAGGAAAGTTTTAAGCCTAATCTTAAAAGTAGAGATAGTGTCTGTCTCCTGAATCCAAACTGGAAGCTGGTTCCACAGAAGAGGGGCCTGAAAACTGAAGGCTCTGCCTCCCATTCTACTTTTAAATACTCTAGGAACAACAAGTAGGCCTGCAGATCAGCCCTGTGCAGTAAAAATGGAAGAAGCTTGGAGATGACTACATAACTGAAGTAAAGCTAGTGTGCAAAGGCTAATCAGTAAGTGTGATGTAAAACAAAATGTTCCCTGAGAGCCAGCTGTGGGCTGCGTGGAGGAACAAAAGCAAATAAATAACTCGGCTAGATCACAACTTCAATAAAACAAACAACGAATTATTCAAAGGTGGAAAAGGAGCCGCGTGTGATAATGACTGTGTGCGTTTGTCTGCTGTGCAGTGGAAATGATGCGTTTTCAACATCTTCATAAATTATTCAGCTCGTCAGACTTTTCATAAAGGTGATAATCAAAAAGAAACTGCACGCTCCATACATCTAATAAACAGTGGGGGGTGTGAAGGATGCACCCGAAAATGTAATTTCTCCCGTTTGCACTTCTACAAATGTGTCAGCGATTGCATTCACACGTGTGGAAACGCTTTAACATCCAGGAGAGACTAAACTCCAACATGCTCCTCCAGAGACAAATAAAGGTAAGAAGCTGCTAATGGGTTGTAAAGATTACAGCGCCGTGCAAACGTCTTCAGGTACCTCTTATTTTCAACAACGTCACACTGCTTTGTATTTGTTCACATCAAAGTTATTGTTCTCCAACTTTCTGAAGGTCTTCGAAGTTCGGCTGCTGCTTCACTCATTGTGACTCTTTGTCAGATGTTGGTTGTTGTTTGTGCCTTACGTTAGGGGACCATGTTCTGATTTCCAAAAAAGACTTGGCCCAGTCATGACGAACTTTAATAACTGTTTCCTTAAAGACAATTTTAACATATTTAAACGATGCCTTCTCTGTGCGGTTAATAAATGGTGAAATAAGAAATGTCATATAAGCTTTTACAAGTCAACAAGTGCAAAAAACCCTTAAAAACCTGTGAAATTAAATAATGGTACAGAACTAAGGCCTCATATGTATAAGAAAAATCACTAGTACCGGGACGGTACGCTTTGGCATCTTTTAAACATCATCGGGCACGTTGCTGCGCTGTCTGTCGGGTCTGTGAGCGCCAAACAACCACTCACAAAGCAGCAACTCGGGGATGATGTCACACATCTGTAAGCCATGAAAACCTCGACATTTTCATCAACCTCGAAAATCACTCCGGACGCCCGGACAGAACGTGAAAAGAGGACAGTTGGTCACATGTTCCACGTGCTCGTTGTTATTCAGGTTCTGAGGTAATCGTGTTCCACTAATAAAGAACAGTAACCAGTTAATCAGTTAACTTAGGAAAGAAACAATGTTAAATTGTATCTTCAGGCACTTTGATGTTTGTTATTTGTTTGTAGAAATGAAAATAAATGATGGGTTTTTCAACAGGCTTCTGTAAAAAACATCACATTTATTCCTGTTTCTTGAGAGTAACGTGTGAAATATGACAGAGATACCAACGTTTGACAAGAATAAAATAGAATTTTGCACCAACAAAGTGACATGTAGCTAAAATGTTACAGCATCACCATGGTGTGAAGGACGTCCCTTGGGAAACTGGAGAAGCAGAAGACGTTTCAGGCCTAACAAACCATCTACAGCAGATAAACGTCATGTGAAAGTCACGTCTTTCAGCAAAAGGAGAGACATTACAGAGGGCAGGAGAGATGCATCTAAACCTTGGTTGTTCTCTCTGTCTGGTGTTGCTATGCATCATGGGAAATGGCCTCAGTGTGAGGGTAGATGTCATGGAGACACTCTTACAGAAGGGAAACAGAGACAGGCCGAGGCGTGCCACATTATAAAATAAGGGGTTTGATGGAGCGATTACTCCAGGTTTCAGAATTGTAGTTCAGTGTTTTGAAGTGGATGGAATTATAGAAAAGGTAGATATTGATCCATTGTGCAATATTATCTTTTACCTGACTGGAAATTGTGTATTTTTCTTCAAACAATCCAGTAAAAGTATACGTAGATAGAAAACGGTCATGGTCTGTGTGCAGGCAGGCACGCAGACACACGGAGGCAGGACTTAAAGACGACAGCTTTATTGCTGGCAAAAGATAAAACAAAGGCTAACCTGGGAAAACTAGAAACTGCATGAAAACAGAACACACAGGCTAGCATGAGGGACGACAACGAGCACACGCAGACACTAAATACAGAAGAGCAACAGAGCAAACACCCAGGAGACACGGCTGACACTAACCACACAGACGAGACGGGCAAACAGGAGATTACAAACACAGACCAAAGACTACCAAAGTAAAACAGGAAGTATGCTGACTCAAGAGCAGACACTATGACATCATGGATTGGCCTCCCCAGAGCCTGGACCTCAAGAGAGCAGAGCGAAAGGCAGGAGCATCCAATAAGAGCTCTCAATGTCTGTTGAGAAGGTTGGAGAAGTATTCCTGAAGACCAGTTTTTTAGTTTTCGGTCAGATGAGGGTGACCGTCGCATTATCAGGTACGACTATATCTGAGCAGCATACACCTTTCTGCTGGGACGCTGCTTAAAGCTCAAACTACATGTGGTAGTAAGGCAAAGAACTTTCTATAAGTTTAATAAACATTGCTTCTTTCTATGACCCACTAAAATAAGAGCTTAAAGAATACATGAAATCATTTTGTTATTTGCTCTCAGTAGACAACACATCATCTAATTATGGATGAAAAATAGTAGATCAATAAAAGTTAGTTTTGTCTGTGTCTTCATCGCATCTTAAGACATCTTACTAATGATGTGAGGTGTTCAGGGTCAGATGTTCCAACAGCTGGATTTAACCCTCTGGGATATGACTGCCACCCCAGAGATACACACAGTGACATTTTAGCCTGTTGCACATTGAGAAAGAGAGATAAAGGTGAAAGTCTCTAGCTTGTTATAGAATATCATGACACACACTCTGGGGATGAGATCAGGGCAGTCCGCCATGCTAAGTTTACTTAACAAAAGACTTTTGAGACCAAACCACGAGGCAGCAAGCTTCTTGTTATTCAAATCGCTCTGATTTCCTGCAGTTTGACCTGTGTTTGCGGTGCAACATGAAGACGTGGGCCCTGCTGTGTGAGAGGATCCTCCCTGGGCCCACCAAGAAGTCTAAGTGCTGTAATTAACAGAGTCCCCTGGGATGCAGCCTTGCTGGGCCTAATGAAGCAGAGCTACAGTGCAGGTCACACAAACTTGGTGTGTAACTATGCCAAACTCTTCCACCCGTCTGTGAACACACACAACAATGTGTCGATACATCCTCCGCCTCCCCTGAGGATGTTAAACCCGGGTGCACTGTACACATGTATTTATCTGCCTGCTGTGTTTCTTGGGGTAGTTTCACAGTACTTCAAAGGTGTCCCCCCCCCACACACACAGGCTGTGTCCTGTGTCTGCCTCTCTAACCAGAGCTCGGGCTGGATGTAATTGAGCAGGCATTAGCAGATGCCCAGCAGAGACAGGCACACAGCAAGCTGATTTAGCTTGACAGAGATGGCCCTCTGCAGAAGGGCGTTAGAATAACCACATACACACTCGCCGAAAACTCCCCATCAAGCTGAAAACGTACAACCACCCACTCTCTAGAGGCTGCGGCTATATTTACCTTAGGCAGAGTTAAAGCAGTAAAAACTGGGAAACTAAGGAGAGAGCAAGGAGGAGCAGGATGAGGAGTTTCAGACCGCTGAGAGTGAGTGGCTAACGCTGAAGACAGAAGCTCCCCGGTGACCAGACTAGCCTGGCGGAAACGCATCAGTGCCTTCCCCTATTACATCCACAACGCCACAGGCAATTTTCTCTCCCCGTCTGGCTCCGATATCCTCTCCCTCCTCTCGGTCTTTTTCCACCCACAATAGACAGATTTTATGAGGACGCTCTTCAAGACACCATCCTGAATGTTCCCGACTCTGGAGAACCTCTTTCTAAGCTGTGCACTCATTTATGTTCACATCTTTATGATATCTGAAACAGTACATCAGCGAGGAGGAGGGGGATATGCTTAAACATGTTTCATGTTGTTATTCATTTAAGTACAAACACATATGTGCAGTTTAATCATTTTAATCATCTAAACATTATTTTTCTCTAATGGTGGTGTTATATGTAGCTGCAGCCTGAAGTAAAATCAGTTTTGAGCTGGTGTCCTTTTCTATTTATTTATAGTTGAAATATTTTCACCTCTGAACTCAAATTACTGATTACATTTTTATTTTTCCTTTTATTATTTCCTCCACTTCAATCAGTTATTACCTCATTGTTTTCACATTTTTTAAACAAAGAGATTTTCTATGGAAACGGTGAAATAAAGGAATGACTGCATCCGTCTGCATGTCGCCTCTGTCAGTGCACCCCAGGGTGGCTGTGGCTACAATGTAGCTGCCATCACCAGTGCATAAATGGGTGGATGACTGGATATGTAAAGCACTTTGGGGTCCTTAGGGACTAGTAAAACGGTATATAAATACAGGCCATTTACCATTTAATGGATAAAGTTGAAATTACGTGCTTGTACAAAACGTTTCACACAGATTGTACACACAATTCTCTTGTATGTATCTGAGCACGAGAATGTGGAAACTCTGAGGAAACAAAGTTACAAACTGGACCATTAGTTGTTTAACAGCTTGTTGTTGGGCCTTCGATGGGCATCAGTGCATGGCTCGTTTGAGTGAAAGCCTTGAATGACTGTGGTTGCTGACAGGTGGTACTTATTGGTACCCTTGTGATTTTCACTCAGCTGGTCTTGTTCTGCCAACAGGAGGTTATTTTGATATGCTGACATCTTTGAAACAGAAATCAGTGTAACGCTTCGATTGTTCTAGTTTTAGAGTAGTTAGTTTATTCAAATATGTTTTTATTTTGTTGTTATTTTGCTGTGACCAACGGGCAGCTCTCTGTTAGAGTATTCTGTTTTTTGGATCTTGTTATTCTCCACATCCATTTTTAACTTTTCTTCCATAGAATAGTGGAAAAATACATGTTGTCCATACAGCATGATAATTATAATTATCTTATAATTATAAGATATAATTATAAAACTGGGTAAAAACAACTTAATTTTTTATTAAATGATTTCTTTCAAACACACTGGCAATGCATTGGACAGAAAAACACAAAATGGATCACACTCACCCAGTTGGCTCTGGAGCCAGTTTCCCAGACAGAGGTTGGACTGGAGTTGTCCTAGGGCAGAGTCTAAGGAGCTTGGATAGAAAAGCTTCTGGACTTCTTCAGTTCAGAACTAAGGCAGATTCTCTGATGAGAGGTGAAACATCTTCAAGGAAACTTAAAGAAGTTCAGACGTTTTTCTTTCCAAGCTCCGATGAGCTTTCACAGATATATCGTAGGGCAGAGGCTGGTATACTTTTATCTCCTCATCAGCTGCCTGTTTGTTGAGGTTTTCCCTGGTGGATGAGATGGGAGCTTCCCTTTGCCTTCAGGTCAAGAAACGGGTCCTGACTGTCATTTGTGCCCATGCATCAAACGACAGACCAGAGTACCCAATCTTCTCAGAGTCACTGGGTTGCATGATGCTCCGTCTGCTGCGGGACTCAGATGCTCAGGAAGGCCCTTTACTGTGTGACCTGGAGGTTTGTTGGTCTGTTCTGTGCTATGAACACAGTGTTAAAGCATAAGGGTGTTCATCATGGTCAAGCTATGGCTAGCACAGAAGTCAAAAACACAACATCTCAGATCTGATTGAGTCCTGAGATGGACATGGCACCAGCACAATCTTGGGCACTAGGGATGGGTATCGAAAACCGGTTCTTGTTGAGAACCGGATGCCACTGTTTCAATTCCTTGGAATTGTTTGCCATTTTTGCAAACGATTCCCTTATCAATTCCAGTCGCCCCGAATGACGTCACCACGTTGCGTCATTTACCTGGCAGGAAACACGGCGCCTCAAACACTCAAAAGTTTGGTCATACTTTACGAGAACGGATGACAACAGGGCAACTTGCAATACTTGCAAAGTAGATATTTCGTTTAAGGGAGGAAACACTACGAATATGCAAAAGCATTTGCTCACAAAACACGCGATGACCTTAAATAAATGTCGTGTTTTTAATTCGGCTCCGGACTCGTGAATCTCAACCCAGCAGCAGCGGTAACGTTTGCACGTCCTCTCCCGTTAATGCGGCAGGTAAATAATCAGCTAACAGTGCAGATTATGTTAGCGCGATCTGCCTTATTACAAACCTGCCATTACTGTGCGTTTAGGTGACCATGATGAGACAGAGTCTGGCTCAGATGCTGGCAGTTCTCGCTGCAGTCTACCGTAGCGTCTCCTTTCAGGCAGGATAGACGAATGTCACCGAGCAGTGACTCAGTTTGTGGTCAAAGGCTTGCAGCCGTTTGCCACAGCAGATGATTTTCAGTAAGTGAATGTGTTTAATTGTAGGCAGGGACATTACTGGATATTCTTGTGTAATTGCTACAGAATCATTTATGTTATACTTTGTTATTGCTACAGAAGAATATTTATTTTATTATTTTACATTTACAATTTTTTTCCTGGGGACCCTGTGACCCATTGAAGAGCCGTAGGTTGGATCTGTTAAGATCTCACTGTTGGGTTTGTAAGGCCATGTTACTCCTAAATTTCTATCTTGTTCAAAGAGAAGATATAAAACAAAGTTATAAGCTAATCGACCTTAGTGTTCTCCTTTTTAAAAAAGAATCGATAAAGAATCGAATCGTTAAACAGAACCAAAAATGGAATCGGAATCGTGAAAATCTTATCAATACCCATCCCTATTGGGCACCCAGGTAAAGCGAGGTGTTAAGCTTTCAGCTGATCACCACTTGGTAGAGCTGGATCAGGTAGTCAGCAAATATGCTGGATAGACCTGATGTACCCAATAGAAAGGTTGTGGTGGGAATACAGAGGTCCAGTCTACAATGGACGTGGGATGCTAATCTCAGCTGAGGATATAATCAAGCAGTGGAAGGAGCACTTCATATTAAAGAATAATGTGAAAATGATATGGTCACATCTCAGAAAATATTTTATCTGAGCTGAGCACTAAATCAGACAGGAGCCAGCAACCATCACTCCCCCGACCTGCAGGATCGTCGCTCTCAGCTAGGATGTTGAGGAGGCCATTCGCCGAGGCCTGCAGGAAGAACCTGATCTGGGCATCGGCCTGCCTGGTTGGCGTTTTGCGCCCACCGCCACCCAATCAGCCATAATCACATATCTTGAGGTTTCGCCCAAGATAATATTCACACTGTGAGGTATCTCACGCCAAAGTAAACCTCAGTTCCAGTTTCCATCCTCAGTCAAACAGAAAGGTTAAACCATCAGAATCTGCCCTCCGATGCATAACTTCACAGAACCACATGTTTGTTCAGCTACCTTGGGTCAAAGACGCACATAATTTACTCACCTCCTCAGCCACAGGTCTCTCCCCCTTTGAAGCCTCCCTCGGCTACCAGCCACCTTTGTTCCTGAGAACGAGACAGAGCTAGCGGTCCCGTCCGTGCAATATCATCAACGGCGCTGCTGGCACAGTTGGAGAAGGAGAAGCTCTCCTCGGGACAGTGCAGCATCAGCGGCACTACGCAGATCACCATCGCTCAGCCGCCCCGACATAACAACAGGGACGAAGGGTTTGACTCTGTGTTAAGGACATTGCCTGCAGGCACTTTCTCATAAGCTAGCACCCTAATAACATTGGCCCATACGAGATCAATGCCATCATCAGCTCCCAGCATCCAGCCAGTGTTCCATGTGTCTCAGGTTAAACCAGTCCATAGCAGCCCTCTGTGCCTCCATCCGACCCCCTGCCTCCCCCCTGCCTCCCCCCTGCCTCCTGTCCTGCTCATCAACAACCTTTACGGTCAGGTGGATCGTCAGCATACGCTGCCACAGTTGTGGTAACCAATATCTGGGGGCCTGGGAGGGGTATGGTCCAAAGGAGTGTTTCTGGGTTCCCCGGTTGTTCATCCTGGACTCTAATCTCAGATTATTATGCTTCTCCTCACAGGTCCCTTGAGGGAGGGTGAGAGGAGTTCCAGTTGTCCGTCCACTGGAGCTTCTTTTATTGTTGCCTTTCTGTTCCCGGTTTCTTCAGAGCCATCTCCTGTCGTTCTTCTCAGCTGCGCTAGTCCGGTTCAGCTCAACTCCATCGGTCACTTTGCAAAGGTTTCACACTCACCTCGCCTCTGGTCTGTCCTCCTGCCTGCTGTGTCTCCCTTTTGGACCTCCTGACCATCTCCTCTCATGTGCTCAGCTTCCTCTGGACACTCTTATGGCGATCCCTCCTGTGACAACCGGACAGCACCAGCAAGTACGCACACACCCAATGCAATGCCTACTCAGCTCAGGCTATCCTCTCGTTGTCCAGTAATGCTCCTCTCGTCTGTTGCAGAATTCCCTGCTCCGTGCTCTCCTTGTGCTTTAAATAATATATAAACTTAAAAAAAACAAAACAAGAAGAAAAGCTGAGAAAACTAAATAAACAGGGATTTAAAGGTCTAAATGAAGCCAGCACTACACACAAGATAATAACCTGGTCCATGCTGATGTTAACAAACTGTTTCTAAAGACTTAAAGAAAACCGGCCCTTTGGGGTCTCCCAGGATGTTAATCTGCATGGCCCGAGTCAGTGCTTCCCTGTCACTCATAGGAATTTTCTCTCCTTTGGGGTAAGACCCAGCGACTGCCCAGTGGGCTGCCACACTACTTCCTATCATCAAACTTATTCCCTTCAAGCTGCAGGGAATTGATGAGGCCATGAAAGCTGAGAGCCCACCTCATACATACTGCACTGGAAAAACAGAACAGTTTGTTTTTAGCTCTTGCTGAGCAACGTAAATAAAAAATTGTTGGATCTTGATTGAATATATGCTCTGCACCAAGTGGGAATACAATAAAAAGCAGACATTAAAAGCACAGTGCAAAGCATGAGTCTAGTCTCTTGGGGAGACAGACATTTGTGCATAACCGAGTGCAGAGCTGAGCAGCTGTTTTTAACCAGCTCTCCAGTGGCTGCTGTCTTTGTTCCTGTTAAACAATCACGAGAAGAAAAAGACAGAGAAAGAGAGAACAGAGAGATCACAAATTACTTTAAAATGGTGTGCAGAAAAATGCAGCATGCATTAGTGGGAGAGTGGCTTTACCTGTGATCAGCTATGCACAAACAATAGGGACCCGCGCCTCTCTTTCTTATTGGTTGTTGAAACTGGGATGAAACTCTGGTTTTAAAGATCAAGACTGAGAACATTTGGTCAGCCGTGAAACTTTCTACAGGACTCATTCAGCCTGTTAGCAGTGTTAACAAGCTCAGATCACAGAGCTGTGGAAGGAGTCCAATGTGGGGTTCTTGATGGAGCTGATGTGACAGCTGGTGGGGATGTAGCTACACATTTTCCTGCAGCCAGGTCTGGTTGAACTTGCCTTAGTGCTCTGCGATGAAGACTTGAGGCTTCGCTGTAGTGCTCTTCATCCACAATGCCTAATCGGTCGGGCACCTGGATGTCCCCATCACCGCAACCTCATTTCTATTTCCCAAAAAGTTGATTCTGTTCATCTGGATGTTTTCAGTGTCATCACTCATCCAGGTTGTTCAGTCTCAGCTGACTGCAGGTTTCCAACCTTATAAACATGATGATGAAACGTTTCTCCCACTGAAAACGTCCAGATGAACAGAATCAGTGGGATTTACTTACCTGGATGACTGAGCACGCATCAAGACCTTGTGTTATACCTGCTGTTAAGGCACAGGAAGCTGCAGTATTCTTCTGAACAATAGGTGTCGCCACTCAGATCATTTTGCCACATAAGCACTGATATAGGAGAAGAAGAAGTTAAACCGAAAGCCAAAACTTTGTTAAGAGTTTTTCTTTACAAAGTTCTCAAACTCTTCAAACATCTTCTCTCACCCCAACCAATCACAGCAGATGGCCCCGCCCCTCCCTGAGCCTGGTTCTGCTGGAGGTTTCTTCCTGCTAAAAGGGAGTTTTTCCTTCCCACTGTCGCCAAAGTGCTTGCTCATAGGGGGTCATATGATTGTAGGGTTTTTCTCTGTATCTATGAAGCGCCTTGAGGCGACTTTTGTTGGGATTTGGCGCTATATAAATAAAATTGAATTGAAATTGAATTGAATCTTCCACTGTACACAGTAACCACCTATACATTAAATTACATTTTCTACAAATAACATTTGATATTCAAAAATAAACCTCTACCATCCTACCTGTGGGCCAGACCACCCAGCCCACCTCAGAAGACACTCGTTTTTACATGAAATCTCATGATCGTGGCTCAAAAGTTGGCAGTTCGTCTTGTAATCGGAAGGTTGCCGGTCTCGGTTGTTGTGTCCTTGGGCACGACACTTCACCTACCGCCTGCTGGTGATGGTCAGAGGGGCCGATGGTGCGATATGGCAGCCTCGCCTCTGTCAGTCTGCCCCAGGGCAGCTGTGGCTGCACCTGTAGTTTGCCTCCACCAGTGTGTGAATGTGAGAGTGAATGAATAGTGGCATTGTAAAGTGCTTTGAGGGTCTTGAAAAGCGCTATATAAATGCAATCCATTATTATTATTATCTGTATGTCTCAGAGGTTCTTTGATTAATCCATTAGGATAACATATAACAATCTACTGGATAAGGAGTGGTGGTAAAACTTTGGTAGTCCTGGGTCTTTTCTACTCTTCCTCTTTTGCTACCCTCACTTCCTGCCTACTAATTCTCTGCACTTTCTGAGTCCTTCCTCCTCTCTATCACTTCTATTTTTAATCATCATAACTTCCTGCAGATCAGCAGATCAAGCTAGATCTTTTTGTCTAACCAGTAAAGACTTTTTCACCTTCATTAGTGTCCAGCCTCACATACAGCGATAAGCATTTTCCTTCACCTATCTCTTTGCTAGTATTCCTGTCTACTTTCCTCATCTCCCTGACTATCTGCATTTTTCTTTGCCAACTTCTTTCTTTGAATATTTTCATGTCCTTCCTTATTAAATCTCCTTGTCTTCTCTAGAGAGCTTCATGGTATTGTTTCCCAGTCATCTGGAAACTCTTCACTACCACTCAAACGATGGTCCTGAGTTTTGTCCTTCATTTGCTTCCTCTTCTTGACTTCCAGAGTATTCCTACAGACTACCACCCAATGCCACCTAGCTACACTCTGCCTGACACCAAACTGCAGTGTTTACAATATAACTACATGTCATTCCTCCTTCTGTAAAGATGTAGTCCACCTCCCTTGATGCAGGTGCCCATGCAGGCTGCGGCTTACATATGGGTCTTTATTCATATTTGTCCACTAATTTTACATAAAGCAGTTATATGTAGTGCAGGTACAATATAAATGTGTGTTTACAAGGGGTGGACCCTGCGGAGACTTCGGGCTATCCATTCTGCTCACAAATGTCTGAACAACAAGCTGAATTTTCTCCTTGAAAGGCTTAAACATCGGGTTGGTGTATGTGGAGCTGCCTCGGTGTGGTTCTCCTCATATCTACATCACCGATCCTTTTCTGTGGGGGTCTCCGGTTTCAGGTCATCCTCTACCTTACTTGTGGTGTCCCTCAGGGTTCGGTTTTGGGGCCTTTATTGTTTTTAATATATCTTCTCCCCCTCCAGCAGATAATGGGCTCTTTGAGGACATTTCTTATCACTGTTATGCTGATGATATTCAGTTGTACGTTTCTTTTAAACCCCAGGATTTATCTAAGCTTTATTTATCTAAAACCAAAGTCCTTAAATGCACTCCAGACAGATTTTTAAAAAAATCAAGAATTACACCTGAAATTCAGAAAATGAGACAAGGTGGCCTGCAGGCATACGCGCAGGTACTCAATGAACATTTTAACTGCACCAACCCAAACCAAGAGTGACGCTGGTGCTTCCAGATAAGTCAAACAACTTCTTTATTTGATGCACAATTTTTCAGTGCTTTCTGTCCAGATCTTTTGTACAGGTGTGCAGTGCCAAAGTGCATCATCTAGTGTGCAGAGCGCAGCGTGAGCAGCAGCTTGCATCACACAGACCCATATATATATATATATATATATATGGGTGTATATGTCTAAAAAGAGACATATACACCCATATATATATATATATATATATATATATGGGTGTATATGTCTCTTTTTAGACATGAGGGACACTGTCTGTATAGTTTGGAGAGTTTATTAGCTGCTTGGATTTTGATAGTTTATTTTGTTAAATGTGCTAATAAACTGAGAGTGTAAATAAATAACCATCTGCACTATTGACTCATATGTATCTAGAGCTTCCATTGTTCAGTGCGGTCGATCCATTTACTTATAATGTTTGGTTGGTTGGACAAAAAGTTCTGGCCAGCAAATGTGCATCCAGCCCTCCAATTCTTTAATACAATGCATTTAATTATTTAATGATTTTTCTTCAATAAAATCTTATCAGTGAACCATGGTGGGTAGAACATTAAAAAAAGATAATTCATTAATTTCTTATTTTCGTGATTGTAAATCCGGCGACTGCTGCAGCTAGGTGACAGAAATGCAGAGAAGATAGCTGTAACAGAATCACGACTTTACACATGTTTATGTATGCTTCCTTATGTGATGGATCTGATTTTAGTTTGGGGGATGTGGAAGTGAGGACAAAGACACATGAAGGGGAGATGAGGGAGGTGAGAGCAGTAATAGAGGAGCTGAGAAAAAAGGCGATTTTGAGACAACAGCGTGAGCAGAGGCGGGTGAAAGTAGAGTGGAGGAGAAGATCATCTGATCACATCACAACAGAAACGCTTTTCAGCTGCTCAAAACAAAAGTCAGAGAGACGCAGAAACAAGCAGCAACTGAACGTGGCTGCAGTAAGCAGAGAGGGAGCAAACAACACTGGGTGATAGCCATGAGCTACTGACTGCAGAGTGCTTTTCTCAACCATTAAAACAATGTGCATACTTCAAATTGTCAGTTTTTCCAGTTATTTTTGAAAATGTGGGAAAAGAAATGAAAAACACTTTCAAACAATTCTCCTCTAATTGTGCTTCAGAGCTTTTCACCAAATAAACTAAAAATAAAGCAAAATCTGGAGGCAAAGGGAAGTTTGGAGCTGGCTGGTGAGGCTGATATCAGCCGAGGGGTGCGGTGGATTCTCAGAGGTCAGTCTGTGGTTAATCGGAACAAATAGATCATCTGTCATTTTTACAAAATATGTTGTAACCCATGCACCAAACCAAGTAGAGCACATGAAGCTGACACTGTGCTATAACATCTGGAGCTCTGCCTGCCTTTCAGTCTGACGTCAGTTTACACAAAGCTAAATCAAACTGCTCATCTAGTTATCTACCTGCAAATATTCTCTTTCATTGCTACGTTACATGCAGAATATAGAAATGTTCTGTTCTTTATTTCAGTGTTATTATTGCTTCAACTGTTTTTAGCTTGTGATCTGTGTTCGATCCTTCTGGCTCTTATTAGCTGCTGATAAGTAAACCAGCAGCGTGTACTGAAGCACTCGAAGTGTCTTCAGAAATTATCTTTTCTATTTCTAGTAATAATAATAATAATAATACATATTTTCCTTGATATGTGATAAATAAAGGATTTTTTATTACAATAAAGTTAATTAGTTTTAGTTTCCCTTAGATAGGTAATGTGTGTTTTACTCTGACATCGTGGTTTTCTGGGTTTTGTCCCCTCAGTGTCTGAATGTCCTCCAACGAGGCCTCTCCCTCTGGGCCAACCCTGAATGTCCCCTGTTTGCCCGCCACACTGACCCTCTTTACTGCCTCACTGCTCAGTCTTCAGGATCGCCCCCTGAACTGTCTTCACCACACTCTGTTTTTGTTTGTTTGTTTCTCGCTCGTGTCTCATTCGTTTTATTTCGGGAACCTTTGGTTTGATGATTAAGTTTGAATGTCTACGCCAGCCTTAATAAAAGGTTTGTTGTTTGGTACATCTGCTCTGTTTTAAAGCTATCCTGGAGTGAGATTATTCAAGAACTCAAGGACAATGAACTCTGAAATTTACAGCAACTGTTTTTTGACTTCTCGTCCACACTTTGATAAAACACCACGAACACCTCAAACTCCCTCACATCTCAACTGATCAGATGGTCATTGTGGTGCTAAAAACAATGAGTGATTTGGGCTTTTGTACTAATATAAGATTAAACACAGATTTAATTACAGATGAAGATTATAAAGAAGTGATGAGTTTCTGTTTGTTTGCCATCCTGAGAAGAAATCCTGTGTGAATAAACGGAGGAGCAGTTTGTTACCTGCAGACAGGTCTGTTCTGTCCTCAGGGTTCCCCCAATGTTTTCACCAGAAGTATTTTCTGTAGTATTTCTGACATCATGAATGATTTTTCTTGGCTTCATTAAATGTTAATCTTTTTTTTCTGCTAACTTTGAGACTTCATGATTGATTGATAGATAGATAGATGCAGTTTGTGGCTAGCATAAGCTGCTCTTTGTAGAATCAGGGCCAAAGTATGAACAATATATACAGCAGTGATGTTCTGTCATGGCAAGCAAGGCAAGCTAATCTAAACCAGACTAAGATGTACCAAAGTAAGTAATTTCTTTCTCATCTCCAACAGCGCGACGTAAAGCTCTTTGTGTGTTTGCATCCATTCTTTATATTGCCATCTTGTGGTTGGAGTTGGTATTGTCGCTGAACACTGTAGTCGTGTCCATTTGACAGAACATTTTTATGCAAAATAATTATTTTTACTTTTGATATTTTATGCACCAAAAATGTGAAATGATGGGTTTAATAGTGTTTTATGGCTTTTGTTCCTAAAGGAATGCGTTGAATAATTCCCACATCCTTTGTCAGCAAATACTAAACTATTTTTTGTAATATATTATATATTTATTTAACTATATAAGTAACAATATTTAACGCTTGCTCAGCCAGGACGGAGTGCAGAAAAGATCCAGCAGGTCTGTGCAGCGCGCAGACAGGAAGCACAAATAGTCGTTTTCATCTGATCTTATTTATCCCACTTTGCTAAATATGGGCAGAAGATGTTGTTGTGTGTGCACGGCACTCCAACCTTGGCTATATAATCATTCGCTGCCAGACTGTTCAGTTCACCTTTGTACAATATACCTTTCACGTTTGAACAACATAATATCACGTTATTACAATATACATAATTATCACGTTCGTACAATATAATATTTATATTGTACAAACAGGAAAAGTATCTTGTTAGAACAATAAACTTTTCACGTTATAACGTGATACACTTGTATTTTTCTTTTGCCTGGGTGGCAGCTCTACTCTTCCGTAGGACTCTGATCCGGGTCAGTTCTGAAATAACTTCTCTGGCTCCTCAGATGTGGCCTCACATCCTCAGATACGTACGAACGCATCGTGATACAGCTTCCAGTCCTGGATCACTCCATGAAATTCCCCGCTGCTGAGAAATAAACGAACCCAGAATCTCAGTTTCTTTCTTTTCTCTTCTAAACACATGAAACCAGCTCATTGCTTTATGTTGACTTTTAGTTTTTAGCGTTTCCAAGCTAATTTTCAACAAAAATGCAACACATTCAGCATACGTATCTTTACACAGCAAGTCAGGTTCTGACAGATTCAGAATTTCCTTTTGTTTTTTGGTGTTTAAAAACATGAAAATGCTCGTGGTGCTTCATTACTCATTTAATGACAGATACTTTAAGGCGTTCATTGAAGCTGTTTTGTAACTGTGAGGTTATTAAAAGCCAGCAGAGCTCACCTCCAGATTATCTGCATGTTGCTGAGGACGTTAAATGGACAGACACAGAAATTCAAATTGTGATCTTGGTGTGAGAGATGTTTCCAATCATTCCAAAATAATGCTAAAAACACACTCTGGATAATCTGAATGAGTATCTAATATCTAATTTTAAAGAATATAACAGTAGAATTGTTATAATGGAGCGGTATCACCAAGCAAAAGCTGTTTCAGAGGCAAATTCACACAATGGTCAGCATAAAAGAAAAGGACATCATGCTATAGCAGGTTCCTGAAGCTCCCTGTCATGCATGCAGATCAATAAAATGAGAAATATAGGTTCAGTCATATTAGGCCTTCAGATCAGATCTGTCTCTGGAATACAAATTACATTGCTAAAAATGGTAAAAAATAAATAAATAGAGCAGTACCACAGTGCACTACGAAACACAGAGGAGCAGACTGGTAAACAATGTGTTTGTATTTGCCCAGACCAAACAAAACCCAAGGAATGGGCATTGGCTGAGCCCTTCAGATTCCATTGTATCAAAGGCCATCTGCTGGCATGCGCCACCCTGAAACTCCAACAGAAGACTGGAATTCATTGCTTTAATGCAAAAGTAATGCTTTTGTTGAAAATACTCTTCAAGTAAGAAAAACTCCCAGGTGTGTCACGTCTTAAGCAGGTTAGCACGATTCAGAAGAGGAACTCCAAATCAAATAAAAAACAAAATGTATTCACACATTTAAAAACAACATGTTGAGCTGAAGTGTACATATTAGAGATAAATAAGTACACAGACATAGTTATTACTTTAAAAGACTCGTCATAATTGAAAGCTAGAGAGTACAAATGTTTTTTAACCGGGTTTTAAAAATGTCGAGTGTTGGGGACGACCTAATGTGAAGACCTAATGTGAAGGGGCCGACTGTTCCAGCAAAAGCTTGCTCACCTCTGTTTTTGCGTGTAGTTCTGGGTAAAGTCAGAGTCAGAAGCAACTTATCTGCAGACCTGAGGGCTCTACTTGGATTGTTTTTTTGTTAAAAGGTCAAAGAGATAAGATGGAGCTAATCCATTCAGAGATTTAAAGACAAACAACAGAATCTTGAAGTCGATTCGACGACGTACTGGTAACCAGTGTAAACGTGCCAGGATTGGGGAGATATGATCAAATTTGCGAGTGCCTGTCAGGAGTCGGGCCGCCGCATTCTGCAGACGCGAGAGTACGGCCTGGTTAATACCAAAATAAAGACTATTGCAGTAGTCCAGCCTGGAAGAGATAAATGCATGAATCACTCTCTCAAAGTCGGCGGATGACAACATGGTCTTGGTTTTTGCAACGGCCATCAGCTGGAAAAAGCTGGTTTTAATAACAGAATTTATTTGTTTCTCAAATGAGAAAGCGCTATCGAGAAACACTCCTGAATCTTTAGCAAACGGAGTTCTGAACTTTTCTAGTGGGCCATGGTCAACATTAAGGGAAGAACAGGGGTCAGAGGGTCAGATGTCACCAAGACAGTCAAGTAAAACTTTAAAGGAGTCTGCAGAGTTCTTCTTAAGGAGAAAATAGATTTGAGAATTGTCAGTGTGAGAGTGGAACGAGATTTCATGTTTTCTAAAAATAGAACCTAGTGCAGGGGTGGGCAACTCCAGGCCTGCAGGTTTTAGATCTCACCCTGGGTCAACACACCTGAATCACATGATTAGTTCGTTACCAGGCCTCTGGAGAACTGCAGGACATGTTGAGGAGCTAATTTAGCCATTTAAACCAGCTGTGTTGGTTCAAGGACACATCTAAAACCTGCAGGGACACCGGCCCTCGAGGCCTGGAGTTGCCCACCCCTGACCTAGTGGGAGCATATACAGGAAAAAAGTATTGGTCCAAGGACAGACCCTTGTGGGACCCCACAGGTGACAGGGGTGGATGTGGAAGAAGAGCCATCAAACAGAAAAACTCCTATCAGTTAGGTAGGATCTGAACCACGTGCAGTGCCCTTAATGCCCACACATTATCCACTGCATCAAATGTGTAGAATCATGTCTACACATTTGAAAGGTTTATTCAAAGGCAACATTAATCACATAAGGTTCAACATATCCAGAGGGTAATCCAGAACATGGGACACATAGGGCGCTGGAGATAACAGGTTTCAACTGGGAAACATGAAAGAAACATTGCAACTCTTCATATTCAGAGAAGCTTAAGCTAAGCTGAAACAGGATTTGCCATAGAATCAACCTCACATGGGCCAATGAAAGGACACGTTCCTAGATTTTGTGCGAAGGGGCACATACAGGTAGACACGTAGGCCATTTGACCAGGGGTGTAGGTGGAAGTTGGGACGCTGACCCAGACAGCTCTGTTGAGGATGACAGAGCAGTACAAGCAGCAGGCAGATGGGAACAACCTCCACAGCCGCTGGCACCTGCAGATGTGAAGCAACACAGATGGAACAGAGCGCTCACTCACTGTTGAGGGAAACAGGCTGACATCCCAAAGAGGATTCAAACAGGGAAAAGCCGGTGGTGGAGGAGGTCATGAAGTTATGTGCATACTCGATCCAAGCAAGCACTGTGCTCCAGGTAGTTTGGTTGGAAGAGATGACAGCACAGGGCAGCTTCCAACTCCCTATTGGTTTGTTCCATCTTACCATTTGTTTGGGGGTGAAAACCAGAAGTAAGATGAATCTTTGCGCCAAGAATAGAATAGAAATCCCACCAGACCCCGGAAATGAACTGTGGTCCTTGGTTTGAGACAATATCCAAGGGGATGCCACGGAGCCGGAAACCATGGTCGGTCAGGAGCTAAACGTGGATGGGCAGGGTCACAAAGTAACTTGCACTTCGAAAAATGGTGATGAGGATGACCATGTTATAGGAAGACTGGGGAAGACCAGTGGTGAAGTCAAGGGCAATGTGGGACCGAGAACAGCCTGGGCTGGAAAGTGATCTGAATTGTCAGCAAGAGGGAACCTGGAAGATTTGTTTAATGCACAGATGATGCAGGCAGACAGATATTCAGGAACGTCTTTCATTAATGATGGCCACCAGAACCTCCTGTGTGGAAGGTTAAGTGTTCCATTTATACCCGGGTGACATGTGAATTTGGCTGTATGGGCCCAGTGAATTACATGGGAAACAAAAAAGTAGCCACCCCCTAAGGGACATGATGAGGGATGAATGATCCACATCTTTCCATGGGCTCCCACTCTGGTTTGGACAGATTGTAGAGCTGGCTAGTTGGCATGGGACTCCAGGAAGGAGATCCATGGCGCAATCATAGGATCTATGTGGAGGGAGAGAGAGAGTCCTTTCTGAAAACTGGGGCCAGATCATGGTATACTGGTATACTGGGAGAACTACAGACAGAGACAAAGACTGGGGGGTTGGCTCACTGAGCAGGTGAAGCAGACCTTAAACATGACTGATGGCATATAGTACTCCAACTTGTTACTGTATTTTGTTCCCAGTCAGTGTTCGTGTTGTGAAGTCTATTGTGTCCAAGAACCAGTGGATTTCAAGAAGCCTCAATCACAAATAAACTAATCTCATCTACATGATTTCCTGACCGAGTAAAAGAGCGAGAGGTTGAGTTTTGTGAGTATCTTAGGTCTGTTGAGTGGGGAAACCTGCAGTGGCTTGTAGAGGGGGTACCAGGGGTCTGCTTAGCTGAGGGATGGAAGACAATTCTAAGCAGCTTTGCTCTGCCCCGGATCCCAGTAGTGTCTGTAGATTGTGAGTGCCTGAGTTGACTGTGATTCTCGCAGGTCTGGGCAGTCTGGGCAGGAAGGATTTGCAACTGATTTTGCTCGCCAGCACTCCAGCCGTTATTGATGGGCATGACAAAGGGTAAAGGAGGGGGATTCATACATCCAATCAGAAATGGCACAACTCTCTCTCAACTCAGGAACTGTCTCACCACTTGCCTGGGATGGACCACCAGGAAAACCTGTGCACAGGAAAATACACAGTTACCAGCAAGAAGCTGGAACATGGTCACTGAGATGAGCTGGGACTTCACTAACGAGGTAAATCAGTGATGCAGTGAAGAATGACTGTCAGCCACTGCTTAAACAATTGTTCAGCAGACACAGGGGGACAATAATCCACAGGCGAACAGGTTGGGGACCCAGAATGAGTCCCGCCATGACCAACACAGAGAGAAAGAGATAGAAAGCGTCACGATCCTAGTGAGCGGTGTGTGTGTCGTCGGGGCTAGCAGCAGTTCCCTTGGCTCCTCCCTGAGGCGGAGTCAAACTCCTGCACCTGGGACGAATCAGCTGCTGTGTGAAGGCTGCATTTAAACCACCCGGTCAACTCTCCCTCGCCACTCCGTTAGCTACTCATGGTGGTAACAGGCCACCTCTGTGTCTCCTGTTGTAAAACATTTGTCTTACTTGTTTTGTCCTTGTGCTCGCAGCTCGCTTGACTATTCACCGCGTCGTTCCGCTGGGAATCCTCACCATTTGCAGTCCCGATTCGGATTACCTTCTCTCTCTCTGCCTGTCCCACTGTCTGCTTCACTGTAGACTCACTGGTCAGACTTCTCCAGCCACAAGGTCACTGACTTGGATCAGTCACAGCCTCCACTGATTGATACCTCGTTCACCTGCCTTGGATTTCATCACTAACTCTGCTCTCCCAGTATCCTGGATAATCGTGTCCTCTGTGTTCATCCCCGTTCCCAGTTTTCCCCTGAGATACCTCCTGACCTCTTGTATATCTTGTAAATAGTTGTGTCACTGGTTTAGGTTGTTGAGAATTTAGCCATTGTATTCCCTGTGATCACAAATCACTTGTGTAGTCATTGCTGAGTTCACTGTGTCTGCCTCTGGGTCCTTCACGCCGGCCTCCAGGCGATTATGACAGAAAGAGAGAGCGGACAGCATGCAGGGTGGGACCATGTCAGGGCGTCTCAGCATGTTGTTTAATGAAAGAGGTGTTAGCTAATGTAATAAAAATTATGAAAAATATTTTCCCAGACAAACACAGCAGTCTCAAATTTGTTTGGAGTGGAACATATATTATCTCCTGGAAAAGACCATTTGCATCCTGCCTACTCCACACCTTGCTATGTTATTTTATTCTGTCCTCATACGTCGATTTGCATATTATGTTTACATACAAAGCTACATGTGCTTCTGCGTGGTGAAAGATACCCAATCACTAACACTTTTATCAAAGTCCCTCATAAATTGTGCACAGGGCAGTTTTTTTAAGTGTTGACATATGAAACTATAAATCTGCTGGAAATTAATTGAGCTCTGAGACTGCTGATAAAGTACAAAGATTGATGACAACCGTGGTTACTTTAATGGATGGCAGCATCATAAATTATTAGATTATATAGAGAGACAAGCTCAGGTTGGGATGACGCAGGCTTTATATGAGCAGACTGTGATCAGGTAGATATTTAATTAAAACGCAGCGAACTCATTTTATTGTATTGCTGCAGGTTTGCAGTCACAGCTTTTTTTAAGTTTTTGGTTTGTAAAAACATGAGCACATTTACAACATATCTAATATACTCAGATAACAATAGTGTCGTTGGATCCTTCACTGGTCCTCATCCTTGACTATTTTCAGATGTATGTTTATGGTTTGTTAAGCCAATTAATATTGACTTTTGAGTCACCAAGCATAAAAACTCAACACCCGTTGTTGTCTCCGCACATAACACAAAACTTAGCCAAAAAACAAGTTTAAATTGTATCTTTAGGGACTTCGTTACTAGCATCCTAATGGAAAAACATTTCTTAAGTTTAACATATGAGAAAATCCCAATAATATGTTTGACTGTTTAACAGGAATACGATGGTATGAGTGAACAAACAAGGGGAATCCCAAGGAGCTGGTGAAGAACTTGACATACTGTCAGATGGTTTGCAGTGTGCCCTTAAAACACTGGAACACACGTGAACAACAAAAGAAGAGTGGCAGGCATAAAACTAATAAAAATCAAGTGAACGGGAAGATTCATCTCTCAGGTGCTATCTTTTCCTGTGGCCAGCTTATTATTATTTCTGTTGAGAAGTACATCGTTTGCATTGATGGTTTGGATCTTATTCGTGCTGTTGAGCTGACGTCTAAGGACCTAGGTTACCTTCGTGAAGTTTTTGGCTATTGCTGATCTACTAGCCTACAGCTTGTTTTCTGTGATGCCAAAGGACTAAAGGACCACAAGCACCCAACAAATTCAAATACAGGCTGTTCTCCAGACAAAAAGATAAAAATATATATTTTTGCATATTCTGATTACCTAGGGTGAGGAATCTAGGGAGCTTTCTAAAGGCTTAGACTTAGAGAGTAAAAAACAAGGCTCAATGACCCCAAACACACCTCCAGGCTGTGTCAGGGCTATTTGACCAGGGAGGAGAGTGATGGAGTGCTGCACCAGATGGCCTGGCCTCCACAGACACCGGATCTCTGTGTCTTAGCCCCAGTCTGGGTGAGACCCCCAGTATCACCATTGACATCTAGATATGGAAGTTCCACGGGATCTTAGCTTCCCATTCTTCCCATTCTTCTGAATCGTCAGGACGTACCTTACTCTCTGCAGGTATTTGATGGTTGGAGCTGTTCTAGCAGCCTCTTCATAGTGGCCATCCTTAGTGTCTGCGATGTTACCTTCTGGTAGTACAATCCCCTCATTTCTGATTACGTACCCTCTTTTTATTACCATACGACTACACCTCTCCACTCTGGTTGTTAATGAAAAGTCTAGTGTTATGTATCAGTGAACTGATGCCCCATTAACTCCTGAAATACAGCTTGCTGTCATCCATGTAGAGGAGGTGGCTAATGATTGCTCCATCCAACCGTCAGTATCTGTAGCCAGTCGTGTTCATGATGTGTGAGACCTATGAACAGCACTGGGGAAAGAGAGCAACTTGTACTGTTGATTTGAAGTTGGCCTTTTTGTGTGTGCGTTTTTGCCACATCCCTATCAAATCCTGATGAAGGCTTTTGGGGTGCTGTTGATCTTGTACAGTTCATTCCAGGATCCATGTGTAAGGCACTGAGTCATATGGTTTCATGTAGTCAATCCAGGCAGTGCACAGGTTGGTCAGTCTGGCCTCACAGCCAGCTCTGCCTATTAGTAGCTGGTGTGCTGTCCCTATGGTGCTTCTAACACTTTCTGTGCCTCCTTTATCTATTGAGCCATTTGCATTTTAGTCACTATGATGCCTGACAGGAGCTTCCACAGTCCTGAGGCAGGTTATTGGCTGGTTGTTGGATAGGATCCGTGCGTTCTGGTGGACCCTTGGGGATTGGGTCTGTCAGGCCTTCAGTTAGCCATTTTGGGTGTGTCTCATCTACTGGAAGCTGGTTTGTGCTGTCCAAGTCTCACTGCTTGACAACCTTTCTTGGATGTTTGCTACTGAGATGGCTACTGGAGCCTGTTCAGACAGGTTACTGTGGTCTGCTCTTAGACCCACTAGCCACTGAGCATTGCTGTTATGGGTTGCATCATTGTTCCATTTCCAGCCTTGGTGGGGCTGTTCTCATACTGTTCCCTGCAACTATATTCTCAAGGCTGTGAGTCTTTGGCAGTTTGAGGCTTCATGCACGGGCAGCTTGCTGTACTTCTTTTCTTTCGATCGTGGCTCAAGAGTTGGGAGTTCGCCTTGTAGTCGGAAGGTTGGCGGTTCGAGCCCCGGCTTGGACAGTCTCGGTCGTTGTGTCCTTGGGCAAGACACTTCACCCGTTGCCTACTGGTGGTGGTCAGAGGGCCCGGTGGCGCCAGTGTCCGGCAGCCTCGCCTCTGTCAGTGCGCCCCAGGGTGGCTGTGGCTACAATGTAGCTGCCATCACCAGTGTGTGAATGTGTGTATGACTGGATATGTAAAGCGCTTTGAGGTCCTTAGGGACTAGTAAGGTGCTATATAAATACAGACCATTTACCATTTATTCTTCTAGTAGACCTTCAGAGGGTAGTTCACTAGGTGAAATCGATTCTGGCTTATATTGGCGATATTAATTCATTAAAATCGTGAATTGATTTTTAAATATAAATTTATTTTGCCCGAAATGCCAGAATCCCAGGTTAAACCTCACAAAATTTCTACAACCACCAAACAGCTGAAACAGTAAATGAGAGCAGGTACACGGATCTACCCGACGGCACGTACGCAGACGCGGACACGCCGTCAAGGTTGAAAGCTGACAGCTCACTGATTTTGAAGCGTCGGTGGGCGCTTTGTGTTTACGTCCTTTTAGCGATAGATTCTTAAGCTGCAGTTTGATCTCTCTCCAAACAATAGACTGAATCAGCATCCAAACTACGCTTCACATTTCGCTTCACATAAACATCGTCATGAATTTCCTCTGACTTTTGCTGTTTTGCTTCCACCACGATAAAATCACACTTCATGTCTCTCTCTAAATCGATAATCAAAACCCACCCCTACTTATTACCCACCAGTCTACGGAGTCGGACGCTGGGTTTTTTTCTTACTTGCTTGAAAGCCTCATTTCTGCTGTTCAATACTGAACAAATTTAAACTTTTTCAAATTATGCAAAATGCTGAGCTGTGTCTGTAATCAAACCTCTGAACTTTGCTTCAATTAGTTTTTGACTGCACAATATTTTTAAGGTCATCTGCTATAAAAACCCAGGCCAGGAAAATCGGCTTCATGTTTTTCTGTTTTATCCTCAGTTACTTTGACACAAAGGCCTCTGCTGTGATGCTCACACCTCTGATGAAGTCTCACAAGTGTCAGCTTTCTTTTTATAGATATAAAAATATAGATATGTACTGATAAGTGATTAGAATTATAATATTTCCTTGAAGCAACTGTTGTTGTGATTTGGAGCGACATCAATAAAACTGAATATGATCGAACTGATGCATCAGTTCCCTGCACTTGTGGGCATTTGACTTTTCTGTTAGGTTGCTTTTACTTGGAATAGTTTTTCTGCTATTAGCAGAGAACGGTTAACTTTCTCCCCACAAGCTTGGGTTAATTGGATAATCCAAATTGCCACTAGGTGTGAATGTGCGAGTGAATGTGAGTGTGAATGGTCGTCTGTCCCTGTGTGTTGGCCCTGCGACAGACTGGCAACCTGTCCAGGGTGTACCCCGCCTCTCGCCCTATGACAGCTGGGATAGGCTCCAGCGCCCTGAAAAGGATGGATGGGTTTACTTTCTGTGAAATGCCAATATTTATTTTGCTCCATGTTGCTCGTGACTTCCAAGTGGTCAAAACAAAATCTACACCCTCCTGGCGGTGTTATTTTGTACAGAGAGGAAAGGGGGGAGCAGGGAAACCTTGCATTGCTGGTGTGACGTGATAGGATGTGATGCTCTCAAACATATAGGAGTAGGAGGGAGGGGTGAAGGAAGGTAAAGGGATGGTAGAGGAGACAGGAGGGATCACAAAACCCAGTCATCACAGTCAGGAGATGTCAGAGCACGTTGTGGCTACCGTGACAGACTGTACCTGTCACACACCTGCTCACCTTTAGTGGTGGTGTGTGTTTACATTACAAAGCAGGGATGGGGGTTGATGAGTGATCTGAAAGTGATTCTGGCAGCTCTGGCCTGGTGTGTCTACGCAAGTGTCTTGTAATGTATATGTCAGTGTGGTTATGTGTGCTTGGGTATTAGTGTGGTGCCGTATGTGTGCCCGTACTGTTAAACATCTGTATGTCTGCTGGTCCCTACTGCAGACAGCTGTCCTCTGCATGAAGACGTAAATGTGAGCTGACAGAGCTCTTCTGACAATCTGATATGTGGTCAGAGCTCTGTCTGAAATATTTAGGGTACATTGTTGGGCTAGTCTTTGTGGCTGGATTTCTGATCCTCAACATGACATCTTACACCATCAATATTTTCTCTTTTCAGTGTCCATAGAGCAAAATCAGTACGACTCTTATATAAGTCACCTGTAAAGGTCTCAGTCACCAGCAGTGTTCACATATTTTACTCAGGTGCTGAGTGTAAGACAAGTTATATATAGTTTATTTAACTGGTATTAAAATCTTCATATTACACCATTTTAGATATATCAGCGAGGTATATATATTCATTCACAATGTAAGAGACCACAGAATCTAAATAAGACGTGAGCTGAATAACAACTAAGTGAAACACGATTAACCTTAATTTAACCGAAGGAAAAGAAACAGGAGGATGAGACAGAAGGAAACACAGGGGACTAAATAAACCTCTGCAGCCACAAACTCGGCCCAGAACTGAAGACTCAAAATATAACGAAAAACCCCAAAAATCTAAGAGGAAAGAAACCCCGAGCAGCAAAGTAGAGGGGTCCTAGAAAATAAACATGGGACAGACCCAGGATCATGACACGGTGATGTCATATGAAGAGGCACCTTTCATCAGTGGCACCACTAGCTCTAGCGTCATAGAGCACACATCCAAACAATATATGTCAGCCATCCTGTCACGGTCTGTGGAGACAGTGTGTGATGGACCCAGGTGCGTACACAAGTGAGCAGACGGGAGTGAACTTAACAGAAAGCCTTTATTATGGCTGAAGACAAAGTGTACAAACAAAGCAGGGATAGCGTGACTAAACTAGACTATAACTAAACTGGGAAAACTAATACTGTGACAAACTAAGAAGACTCAGAGACGATGATGATCACTGCAAAGACTGACCGTGAAAACATGGAGGTGAGAACACAGACGACCCTGAACAGCAAGACTGAGGACTAAATACACACATGAGGTGATCAGGGGAAGTGGAGACACATGAGGACACAGCTGACTAGAATGAAACATAATTACAGGGGAGAGTAAAGCTAAATGCAGTGAACAAAGAACACCAGACTCTTTCAAAATAAAACAGGAAACCCAGAGACATGAAGATAAATCATGACATGAACTTAACATAACCACACAGACATGAAACATGACAGGGAGACTGAGTACAGGGGGAGATGACAGAAACAAGAAATAAAGGACTCAATAGGCACCTAGAAATTAACGAGATCAAAAATGGATACAAAAATACATAAAACTCAAACACTGGGTCACACGACCCAGCCCATGACACATCCATTATTGTCTTGGTTGGCTGGTCATTTCTATGTGGAAATTCCTGTCTGTACTCCAGTTTCCTCCCAGTCAATGAAATGTGAAATGTTAAGTTAACTAATGATTGAAAATTGGTCATGTTTGAGTCAGATACAGAGGTAGATAAAGTACTTGACAAATTGTCAAATTCCTTTTCCATCACGGGCCTCACATGACTATAGGCTGGACCCATCAAACCCTCCTTCTGTCAGCGTATAGAAAAGTAAGTGTACATTTAATCAATGAGATATCTTGATATATGAAAAAGAAGCACATTTTCAACAGTGTCTCATTTTCCTCTGCATGACAAAAAAATCCATCTATAGTGTATGAAAATAATCCATTAGTATGACTATTTGGGCTTAAATATTTAATTTTTACAATTTCATTATAGTATGTATGGCCATTGGGAAGGTCTTTATCAGGCCAATAAACTTTAACACTTGTGAAAATACAATTATGTCTAGCATTTATGCCCAAAGTCATCATTTACTAGTGTTTCTATTGATTACTTTCTGAGGAATTGGCCAGGTCAATTGTGGCCCTTAGGCACTATTTTTGTCACCCCTTGCATATGAAACTGTCATTAAAATGTGAATTCGTATATATCTGAGGCAGCAAACAGACAACAGATGCTCAATCATTTGGGATGAATTCAGAGTACAGCTGCTTCTCCTCCACAGTTGCACTGGTATATTCAATTTAGTCTTATTTATACAGCGCCAAATCACAACAACAGTCGCCTCAAGGCGCTTTATATTGTACAGTAGATCAGCGGTCCCCAACCCCCGGGCCTCGGACCGGTACCGGTCCGTGAGTCGTTTGGTACCGGGCCGCGAGAGTTGAGGCTCAGGTGTGAAATGTATAGTTTTCAGGGTTTTTATCGGTTTTCAGCGTTATTTTGTTATCGTTTTGATCGTTAACTCGGTTTTCCTGGGTCTTTTCACGTGTGTTATGAATAAATCTTTTTTTTTTCGGTACCGGTACTAGTTTTATTTTGTTGTATTTATCCGCGACACCTTAAAGGCCGGTCCGTGAAAATATTGTCGGGCATAAACCGGTCCGTGGCGCAAAAAAGGTTGGAGACCTCTGCAGTAGATCGTACAATAATAGATACAGAGAAAAACCCAACAATCATATGACCCCCTATGAGCAGCACTTTGGCGACAGTGGGAAGGAAAAACTCCCTTTTAACAGGAAGAAACCTCCAGCAGAACCAGGCTCAGGGAGGGGCGGGGCCATCTGCTGTGATTGGTTGGTGTGAGAGAAGGAAGACAGGATAAAGACATGCTGTGGAAGAGAGACAGAGGTTAATAACAAGTATGATTCAATGCAGAGAGGTCTGTTAACACATAGTGAGTGAAGAAGAAACACCCAATGCATCATGGGAATCCCCCGGCAGCCTACATCTATTGCAGCATAGCTAAGGGAGGATTCAGGGTCACCTGGTCCAGCCCTAACTATATGCTTTAGCAACAGTTAGGCCAAGCCAATTTATAGTTATATCAATTGGCTTGTTTTGCACTTTGCACACTGTGCTGCTACTCATCTTGGCCATCTCGTAAAAGAGATTTTCTGATATCAATGGATATATATTTCCTAGTTAAATAAAGATTAAAAACATTGCGAAGACCCTTGCGAGATACATAGACGTCGACATCCAACGTGAAGCAAGTTGGCTTAGGAACATCTGCATGTCGCCCAAAAGGATGAGAGCAGGCGTCATGGAAAGGCAGATCTAAACACTTCTTCATAGACTGCTGACTCCATGGCTCAATCCTGGATAATGGGTTGGAAAATGGATTGAGAGACTAACTAATTTCATCAACTGCAATACTCAATCATCCAGGTAAGGAAGTCCTAAAAAGTTGATTCTGTTCCTCTGGACGTAGCGTTTTCAGGCACTCATCCAGGTGACTTCTTCAGACTCAGCTGACTGCAGGTTCCCAACATTATAAACAGTACATCTGCATAATGACTGAAACCAGCCCCACTGGCCAACAATGGACTCTGAAGTCAGTTCTTTGATCATTAGTTTTTAGCCCACTATCCAACAGCTAAATAACCATATTAATGGCATGACTTCATATCCTTCATCTGAAAGGAACAAACAAAAAGGCAGGTGAAAAAAGGGGGAAAAAACGGCATTCCCATCTATCTGAAACAATTTGTTTATGATTACAAACAATTGAAGCAGCATAGGTGTGTCAAATGTCACTATTAGCAGTCTTTGATTCCATTCAGAGTTTATGTAAACAGAACTAACTTATCTGTTTTCAGTCCGCTGCTCTGGACTTAAATGATCTGATTCATAAGGGAAACATGCCAGGAACATAGCCCACCACCCACAGGAGGTGTCATAGAGGTCGGGTGCAATGTGTGTTGGGTGACGGTCAGGTTTAGAGGCCCTGGCGGTCCCCAGCAATCAAGACTGGCTTTCAGGACATGGAACATTGTCATTGTCAGGAAGAAGCCTGCAACAGTCCATGAGGTTGAGAGATACCGGCTAGATAGAGTTGGGATCACCTCAACACACAGCTTGGACTCAGGAACCAGCTCTCGGAGAGGGGCTGGATTCTGTTTCAGTGTGGAGTTCCCCTTGGTGATAGGCCTGAAAGTGACTCTGACAAACCTTCAGGCAACTCAGGAGGGCGAAGCAGTGAGTTCATACTTGCTGAACCTGTAATCTGGAACATAACCTGCTTCAGAGCAGGATAAGTTCCCATTGCAAAGTACCCCTGTAAGAAGTGAACCACCTTTGTAATACAAAAAGCAGGATGAGAAAGTAGTGTCATCTTTACTTAAAAGGGCAATAAAACACTTGTGTCATTATAATAAATGACTGATTACAGTAATTGCAATTTCAATATTGATATTAAGTATTTGAGTTTGGTTATAAGAATGCAACACTAGTAATTAGGTTAATGTAAGCTCTGTGGTCTCATCCAAAGGTACAGCTCTTAAGTAGACACAGTGGTATGCATTCTGCTTTTCTATGCAGATTAACTGCATGGATTTAAAGCCGAGGAACTGCACTGCCATGGTTTGAATCATATGTATCAGAAATGGAGAGTCTTCTTCACACACTGAGGTTAATTATGGAGTTCCACAGGGTTCAGTGCTAGGACCAGTTCTGTTTACATTATACATGCTTCCCTTAGGCAGCATCGTTCACTGCTATACAGATGATAATCAACTTTATCTATCCATGAAGCAGATAACACACACCAATTAGTTAAACTGCTGGAATGTCTTAAAGACATAAAGACCTGGATGGCCGCTAACTTTCTGCTTCTTAGTTCAGATCAAACTGAGGTTATTGTACTCGGCGCTGAAAACCTTAGAAATATGGTATCTAACCAGATTCTTACTCTGGATGGCATTACCTTGACCTCCAGTAACACTGTGAGGAACCTTGGAGTCATTTTTGACCAGGATATGTCCTTCAACGCACATATTAAACAAATATGTAAGACTGCGTTCTTCCATTTGTGCAACATCTCTAAAATTAGAAATATCCTGTCTCAGAGTGACGCTGAAAAACTAGTTCATGCATTTATTACTGTAATTCAGGAAGTCTTAAAAACTCCCTGGAAAGCCTCTATTTGATCAAAAATGCTGCAGCAAGAGTCCTGACAGGGGCTAGAAAGCAGATTTCTTCTATATTGGCTTAATCCAGTTTCCTTCTCACATACAAGGTCATGAATATTCAACCTCCATCTCATCTTAAAGACCTTCTACTAAAGTATCACCCCAAAAAGTAATTTGCTGTTTGCTTCTTGGTGCTACATTGGATATTTAAAAGTAATATTGGAAGTAGTATGGGAGGCAGAGCCTTCAGCTTTCAAACCAACTGGGTGACACGAAGTGTCATGTCAGATGGCTGCGCCTTCATGAGCCTGGTCCTACTTGAGGTTTCTTCCTGTTAAAAGGGAGTTATATGGGGTTGTCTGATTATTGGGGTTTCTCTGTATTATCGTGGGGTCTTTAGCTTACAATATGAAGTGCCTTGAGGTCGTTGTTGTGATTTGGTGTTACATAAACAGCACTGAATGGAGTTTAAAGGTGTCCGGGTGTTCTTATTCCCCATGTTAAACACATGCACATGAACAGTAAAGCAGCAGATCACAGGTTGAAGCCAGCATCTCCTCAGTCAAGTGCTGTAAAAATTCTGTTGGGACTGAGAACATAGCTCGATTCACTGTGGACTAATCAAGTGGTATCTGAGCACCAGTCCTCTTATGCTGCGTGACTGGACCACATTCACCTCATTATTTTAGGCAAGAAGAGGTCAGTGATAGGGGGGGATGACTTTAGTCACCTGGAGACAAAATATGCAGTTGAAAGATCTGTGATGCATCGTAGCTACAATCTAAAAATAAATAACACTTTAAAATCAGTTCACATTAAACAGGAGTGATGCATTTGCACCTGAGAAAGACTCTGGCAGTCCTACACAAACCTTTAGCAACAATAGTGACCTACACATAAAAACACAAAGATTTGAATGTTTAGAGTTTAGCTGTATATTGCTGCAGGACCAGTTTGAGTTTTGCTATTATTTGGTATCTACAGTTTCAGATCATGAGACTTGATCCAAGTGTCTCTAACTGAATTATTAGTGCTGGCTTTCTGGGAGAGTTCAGGAACCGTGAGCGTGCACAGAGCACAAATGGGCCCAGAGTCAGATTTCATAAAAACCAACAAACACTCAGGCATAACAACCATTTTTTAAACACATTATACTTGGATAGTGGCGTTGGTTGGATCCTGTTCAAAGAACAAAGCACCTGGGCTAGAGAGACTGCTCAATCCACAGTCTTTGTTTTCATTTGTTAATGGGAAGTAGATACTTGTCCCATGTTCTGCAACAGTGTACTGAAGAGGCTTATTTGGCTTAAGGAAGCAAGTGTTTCATTGAGACACAATACACTGGCAAGGAACCAGCTGAACAAACCACTGAATAGTAAAGCACCCTCTATTCATCATTTCTTTAAACATAGCAAGGCACACTGTGCATATTCTCTGGGCTAACACAGAAACAGATTAATGTAGAGCGGATGTACAGTAGCTAAGGACTGTGTCTGTGACTTATCTCAGAGCCTATTCCACTGAACGAGCTAGCATCAGTAAGAAATGGTTCACTTAGTAAAGGCATTTGTCACGGCACTTTGAATAGTTCTGTTAGAGACTAACACACCTCTCTGAGACAGCAGCTGTGTTTCCCCTGTGAAGTCTACATGCTAAGACTAAGCAGCAAGCTCTTCATAGGATCACTAAATACAAGTCAACAGCCTCAATAATACTACACGATTCTCAGGTTGTGAGTACACGCTCTATGGGCACCAGGAAACTTTTAGAGATAAGAGCAACCTCCTGTCACAAATCCCAACTCCAATCTCTTCTCACTAACAGTTTCAGTAAATAGACATGTCCAAGCCATTCACACCATTATCTAAAAGTCAAATGCAGCCCTTACACTGAATCTTAACAACACTAAAGAGTTCTGCTTGTTCTTGTGCCACGCAGTTTGACCATGTTTGACAGCAAAGTAGTATGGGCTTTGAATAATCACACTTAGGTCACAGTGAATGTTGGACAAGAGAGTGTTCAACATTTATACAAATGGGGATCATGCCATACTCTCATACAGTTTGTCCTTTAACAGAGATATATGACATACAGAACAAGTCAGGATACAGTGACCGAGTCGTTTGTCTTCATATTTGAGCACTGCTGCGCCTGATCAATGGCTGCATGAACTGGCTGTGCTGGTCTGTGTTAGGAAAGCAGGAGTTAACCAATAAGCCTATCTGACAGTGGTGACCTTTAAACAGACACACACATGGAAAAAAACGACTGTGTCTTATTAGCTGTGTTGTAACAATCCCACTCTGCTGCATGAGGCTGTGACACCACGTTTCCTTCAGATAACAGTAAACTAAATGGTTTGACTGACTCACTATTCTGGCACACAGAAGGCCATGCAGTCCATCCACTAGCCCAGCAGATATCCTGACTGCTACAGTAGGATTAGGAAAGAGTAAAGCAGCAGACATTCATTCTTCCATAACACCACATGGACTGTACTGTTATCATGAACCTCCGAATGCTATCAGGTGATGATTGTTTTATATGAGCACAGACATGCTAACATAGAACGAACTCTGCTGAACATCTCCAAACAACATCAGGTTTTTGTGTGCATTAAATCTTATACAGTATAATTTACTTTTATTCATGTAGTGCCAAATCACAACAACAGTTTTTAATAAGGCAGAGACGCTACAATATACCAAACCTGACGTACCACCATTTAAAACAGTCTGTTGTGTCTAAATCATTCAGACATACTTTGAATACACGTAACTCTATACTGTTTGTGGTTTCCTGTGGCAGTCGAGCAAGTCCTGACATCCCAGAACAATGTCTCTGCACACATGGGTCGACGGGCCACAAACATGGATAAACATGGCAGGCAGGGAAGCCAGAATGAAACACGACACACAGAGAGACACACAAGGGGAAACCTCAGAAACCAAACAGACCAACACAGGTGTTACAGAATAAACTCCAGACTAACACAGTGGAACTAAACATAAATTGTATTACAAAATGACAAAAGACACAAGAAAACTCAAAACACTGGGTCAAATCACCCAGGACACCTCTTACTTTACTTAGACTTAGGTCCTCCTGCGCCATTTGGTGCATTGGGAGGCAAATCTCCGTCAGCGCACTCGATCGGCTGCAGCTGCTTCGGCCTCATCCCATGCAATGTGTAAGGCGCATAAATCCTCAATGAAAGTCCCCTGCCTGGTTTGCGTCTTCCATGATGATCCACGTGATGCCGATCTTGGGCAGTCGGTGCGGGAGCTGGCACACGGCGCTCAGCCACGATGTCATGGAGGGGACGTGTGGCAGTCTGACAGTGGACTTCTTCATTGGTGACATCGTCCCGGTAAGAGACCCACGGGATCCGACTTTGCCAGCGCTGTTGGGCCACATCGAGTCTTTTGGTGATATTGGCTGATTCGTTCCACGTCTCACAATCGTAGATTGCAGTAGGTATAAGGATGGAGTCGAGCAGACGAATCTTCGTCGCCAGATCGATCTTTGGGGTCGACCAGATCGGCCAGAGCAGCTGGAAGACCGTACCTGCTTTTGCAATCTGGCACACGGCGCCATAGTCAGCATCTCTGTCGCTTGCAGGGATGCTGCCCAGGTAGGTGAGTTGATTAAGCGCCTCCAGCGGTTGCAGTCCTACCATAACGGAGTCCTGTGTCGTCAAAATTTAATGTTTTCCTTTTTAATCTTTTTTCTATATATTTGTAATATTCTTTTTATTTATTTCATGCATGTATTTTAAGACAGGTGGGGATTATGTCTCCTCCTGTCTTCATCATTAATGACCTAGTCCAGTATTTAACTGGGCGTGACTTAACCAATTAACAAATACTAACCTGGTATATGTCAGCTGGTTCACCCGTGAAGATGTGATTGGTTAATTTGAATTTTTTCTGTTTCCTGTTTGTAATTTAAGCACACTTTTACTATGTGTTACTATGACCCTGATGAAGGCCACGAGCCGAAACGCATTGGTCAGCAATAAAGTTCCTCTTCAAGTGTTGCTGGAGTTCCTGTATTGTCCTGTGTCGTCATGACACCTCAGCCAAAAGTCTCCTGCACTCCATGTGACAGAAGCCCAGGAGGAGGAGAGCTGTCATGGCTGATGTAGGTTTGTCTTTTTCACAGTTTTGCAAATTTCAGTTTGAAGACAAATCCCATCACTTAGCCTTGTTCATCACAGAGCCTTCAAAATGCAAACCCTGATTACAATTAGTCTCACTCATGTTGCACCTGTTCAGCCTCCGTTGGAAGAATCATTTAGTCAAGAGAACAAAAAGATGTTTGGAGTGTGTTATGCAGGTGTTAGGTAAGAAGAAGGTTCACAGCAGACGAGAGGAAGTGAAACCTCTTTTTGTTTTTCCAGCTGAACACTTTGTGTTGGAGTGACTTCCTGTGTGTGGATTTCCTGTTTACATGTAGTCATTGTATATGACTTAGGTGAAACTGCTTTTGCTTTATATTCTATGGAATAGCTCATGTCTGTGAATTTCATCTGTCTTTAGAGCAAAATGAGAAACTTTTTACCTGCATGGATGTGAATATGTTCATGTTCTCATGAATGCTTTTGACGGTGTGTAAGTCATACACAGTTTCCACCTTTCTGATTTTCTGTTGAGCTGTTTTATTATTTTCATCTGTCTGTAATTCGGCTCCAGTGTACTGGATATATTTTAATGAGCTAAGTTGTTTTTTGTGTTTTTGCTGTTGTAGCACAGTCATTTCACAACTTCTGGGGAAAGTAAAATATTTCTTATCTTACAGAAAAGAAAAACAGCTGGAGGTGAAAGTGCCACCCACTAGGGTTCCTTTACAGCACAATCTTTAGCACACACAGTAGTCCAATAGCCTTTAATGGAAATCCCGCAACATGAGAAACACCTGCCTAAGAAAACAGTGAAACAGCTACAAAATGAAGCTAAATGGTTCCTGCATTGCTTGGGCATGAGAGTGTGTTGTGTGACATTTTAATTTCAGACAATACGACTTGCTTAAAAGATTAACAATAGCTGCAACTCTGAATTTTCATGGGGAGCAAATTTATTTTTCTTTTTTTGGAACGTCTCATTTCACTCTGAAATGAAAGCAAAGTACAAATAAACAGCTGGAGTTGAAAAACAAATCATGGGACGTGTCTCTTCCACTGTTAATTTCCTTTTTCTCAGCATGTTTGTACTTTCTGCAGCACAACACTGTTCACCTGATGCTCACGAGGGTCTGCTACCACAGTGTGTTCAACACTGATTTTATGCAGACAGAGGGGGAAGTGATCCAGGAAAGTTGTCTGTAGGACTTAACAATCAAGCCTTGAAAGCTGTGCTAACTTGTTAAACCATTTTTTGTTCCCTGAAAAAGGCCTTTTTGTATAATTCTGAAATATACATTGTTTTTCAGTTTTGGGTAACTTTACCTTTTTAACCTCTGACAGTTCACCACTTTGTACCATTTCAAGCTGTTCATTGGACTTGAATGACTTAAATTGCTTAAATAACTGTTCTAAAACTTTTGACTGGTAGTGTATGCAGTTGGGACAATGTAACAAAATTGATGTCAGCACATTTTTTATCAATAGATAGTACACAAGAGACTCACAAGAGTAGACTTTGTAAACCATAACCAAAATTATAATTGTTTAATATGTGGAATGACAGACGACGGGTCTGTGAGTCAACACGTGTACAGTGGCTGTAATGCTCTTCAGCTTTCACGGCCTTGCTGTTTCGCAGATTTTTTGGTGCAATTTTGCTTTTTTTTTTTTTTTTCCAGCGGATTGTGTTCTGCATCCTGATTGGCTGTAGACCATTGTCAATCAATCCCGTGCTGTGTCTCCTGTACAGGACAGAGTGCGTTCAGCCTGTCACATTTACATAAATCTTCGCTCGCTAGCAGTGACTCTGAAGCGCTGGACTGTACGTTTGTTTTCTCCAACAAACACATTACTGTCTTTGGTTTCATTCTGTAATACTGGATTTTTTTTTCTACGAAGGTTTGAACTTTGAGAGTTTAAACAAGAGAGAAAAGTGTGAAAATATTCCTGCCTGTCAAAGTGTATAAAGTGTGTAGTGACGGGTTTTACAGAATTAAAATATCTATAATCATTGTAAAAAATATAAAGCTGGCTACTTCGTTATTTTTAGAACGTAACTCCAGCGATAAACGAGGGACCGCTGTATAAAAAATAATTAAAGATAACCGTCTTTATTAGTGATGGTCACTCTATTCATGTTGATGCTTATACATGCACCACATTGATATAAATCAAGAGAAACCGTGTCATAAGCTCGAAGGATTTCAGTGCTGTATGGCAGTAAGACTCCATGTGAGTGAGGTGGAAATCTGTTGAAGCTGGAATCCAAAATGAGGACGAGACATGCAGTTGTGTTTAAAAACACATATAGCATGTCCGTGGCAGCAAAGCACCGTGGAGCTGTGGAGTCAACATCACTTACACTTTTGGTTTTTTGGAGCTTTGCTGACACGATTGTTATTAGAGCAAATCTTCCCGGGATAAAGCAAAATAGTGTGTGTGTGTGTGTGTGTGTGTGTGTGTGTGTGTGTGTGTGTGTGTGTGTGTGTGTGTGTGTGTGTGTGTGTGTGTGTGTGTGTGTGTGTGTGTGTGTGTGTGTGTGTGTGTGTGTGTGTGGTGCAGCTCACAAAAATGAGCTAGGACAACCACAGACATATATCACAGCCAGTAGCTTTGTTATGGCCAGCAGGCGTCCCACAGCTCACGTCTGATCCAATGAAGATGACACCTGATATTTGCCGTGCAGCTCGGTGTTTCTCCATCATGCTAATGAGCTCGCTGGCTGCCGCTGCAGGGACCTTTGTTTAAACAAGCCCATAGGATGTGATGTCAGAGACACAACACTCCACAGGAAGGGTTGGGAATGATAGCCAACCCCTGCCTGCCCGTATAAATGACTCTGATCAGTGAAAGCTCAGCCTGAGCTTATTGTTTACTGTTGTTTTTAAGCTGCTGTTGTTTTCTCCCCTTTTTCATATCAATCACTATATGAAATTCCTCTCTTGCTGTGTCAACACACCCATTTGATTCTACCCAGCTGATCCTTGTTTTGGTGTCTGATAATTTATTTTCCTTTGAAAGTACAGAGCTGGGTGAGAAAAGTACAACATAACAGCTTATTCACAGGGTGCAAATCAAATACTAATTTGCTGTTCGAATCCAGCCGCAGTGGGATGGTTTCTCTTTCTAAAAAGCAAACTAATGCACAGGCTGACTGCAGCCGATGACAGCAGGAGACGCAGCAGCAAACCAGCGTTACAGCTTCTTTAACGGGGAGCCTGAGAAGTCAGGATGGTTGATGCCGAGGTAAAGTCAGAGGTTTCTCACCGTAATAAGATTTGTTTCCCCGGATTTGCTGCTCTTACAATTCCTGCTCACAGGTTTTCCTCTCGTACGTTTGATCACCTAACACAAGATTACGTTATGGCTCAGGATTAGTTTCCGAGGGAGCGGCCTGGCATCCTAGGTGTGTCTTTCTGCACCCTAAGAGGCTTATGGGAGAAATATGTGCTGGTTAATAGCCTTATATTTTCAGCCTCTTTTTAAAGAGAGAATCAGATTTCTCTTGCTCCTCTCTCGCCAAAGTTTGTCACATAGATGCTGATTTGTCATACAGCCTGCTAATCCAGTTTTACTGTGTAATACATCTGAACGTAGCAGTAAAAGCTTTGGCTTTAAGTCTGGGTACACCACAGGAAAGGGGCTTTGTACCAGCGTGGGCCTGTCAGATGGGTGGCTGTGAGTAGGCAACCAAAGTCTCACACGCTGGTCATGAAGACGATGCTGATTTCTCTTCAAGACAAGAAGACAAAGCTGTTTGACGTTTACTTAAAGGTTACTTTTTTATTATTTCAAACTCTCTCTTTTGTCCTGTTGTTGATTCTGCACTTCCAAAGAAGCCTGGCAGGTCCCCTCGGTTCAGTCGTGTAGTTCATCCTCTGAAAAAGTGACTTTTAGCACACAGGCTCCTCCATTTAACCACCTTTGCAACGAAAGACATCCAGAGCTGCGTGTGTGGATGTCTCTGAAATTAATTTAGACTATGTGAAAAGAAATGAAGAAAACACTCATAGTTACAAACAAGCCAAACAAAAAGACAACTAGTCACTAAAAACGCACACACATCCAGCCCTGACATGCTTGGCTGCAGCAGGCGTAGCCTCACCCAAACTGGATGATTAGGGAGTGAGAAACACCTGATGGATCTGAGGCTGAAGTTCAGGTCAGAATCTGACAACAGCATGAGTCCATCCAGTGTCCACCTGGCTTGTGCTCACAGTTCAGGGTGCTGGTACATTGGTTAAGCTTCCTGGTACAAATGAATGAAGGCCACGGAGTATGGAGGTCTGTCGCTTACCATGTGAAAACTTTTCTGTCCACAGTTTAGCTGAAACTCAGGGCTCTGTGCACCTTTGGGATGTGCTGTATCTGGAGATTAGTAACAGCAAGAGTGAACATATGAAAATCAGTAAAAATGACTGTCACCATGTTAGCTTTCAGCAAACTACTGGCATGAATTTGTCACATCCTGTTGAAGGTCTACAGACTAGGGCTGTGTCCCAATTCAGGGTCTGCAGCCTTAAAGGCCGCATTTTAAGGCCGAGTACGTCACAGCGACGCGACGAAGGCTGTCCCAATTCAAAGGCTGCTCGAAATGCGGCTTTCAAATGCGTCCTTCATTTCACTGAATTTCAAGGTCAAGGCCATTTCAATGTTTATATATAAATATATACGGTGGCCCCTAGAAACAAAGCACGCACAAACTCCAAAACACATTTCTAGCATGAACTGAACTTCAAAACAGAGCTACCTAGATCACTTAAATTACACAATTGAAAGCATGTGTGTATTCAATTCAATTCAATTCAATTTTATTTATATAGCGCCAAATCACAACAAAAGTCGCCTCAAGTGTATTGTTTGTGTATTTGTACACAAGCACTCATATATATTTGCCACGGTTCTGGGTCCGTTGGATTTTGAGTTTATTATGTTTTGGTTTAATTTTGCATCATGGATTGTTTTCTTGTTCTCTTGTTGTGATGATTATTATTATTAGAGTTTCATGTTTCTGTTATCCATGTTTTAGGAATTGTGGTTTCATGTATAGTTCAGTTCCATGTGTCATTTTCTGTCTCTCTGTGTTGAGTCCGTGTCTCTGAGTTGTGATTCATGTTTCCTGTTTTATTGTGAAAGTCTTTGTCTTATGTTAGTGTGTGCAGCTTTGTTCCCCCTGTCTCGTTAGCCCTGATCTCTCCCAGCTGTGTCTCCCTCCTGTTGCCGACTCCCTCGTTACTACCCTGTGTATTTAAGCCCTGTGGTTTCCCGTGCTCTGTGTCGCGTTGTACCCTCAGATTATGCCTGTGTGTTTTTGGTTTCTGCATTCACTTCACGTTTGGTTTTCATGTCAGCAATAAAGCTGAGGCTTTGATTTACAATTCTGTGTTCGAGTCCTGCGCTTGGATCCTCCTCTCCGCCTGCCCGCACACAGAGCCCTGACAATATTCAAATAATTAAAAGAAAAAAAGTTCATTTACCTGTTACTACCACACACCAAATCAGGTCGTTGGTACTTCCTGGCTTGTGTAGCCACTAGGTAACAAAAGCTCAACACTGCCCCCTAGCATCCTGGAGCACTTCTGTTGTGTTCGTACGTGTTTTGTCTGTAGGGGCCACCGTAAATATACTTTTATTTATTCACTCCACATAAAATGTAATAAATAAATCATATAATACAAAAACCAACTATTTACATTTCAACTTTTAATTATTTAAATTTTCAGCTTTTTCCTTTCAAACAAATTTAAAGTGAAACAACACAAAACACTGCAAACCACAACACAATTAAATATAAATTAAAATATGAAAACAAAAAGAAGATGCACATTCTCTGTCATATGGACCTGCATGAATAAACTTTCTGAATCCTTTATCATCTGTAACTGAAAATAGTTGTGGATGATTACTATACCTTTCTAATGTGACGTTGTTGTCCCTGGCTCGCTCTCTCCCTCCCGCTCTGTTCCTGTGCTACTGAGTGTAACTACCGCCCCTCCCCCCTCTGCTCAGAGCAAAGTACAAGGCTCACATGCGGGTGAAGCGGGAAAAACGTGCAAGAGAGAGAGAGAGAGAGAGAGAAAAAACCCCACGGTTCGCGTCGTTCACCTCAAAGATCCGGCTCTAAGAGCCGTTTCGTTCGCGACCGACACATCACTAGTATCAGCAGCAGAATGGAGCTAAAATAAATGTTTGTTTCAGTTCTATGAAGCTTTGAGTATTTTGGATTAGTAGTACTGCTGTGTTTGTTGCATCATATCGCTGTAATTGTTTATATGCTTTATATATTCTGAGGTAAGTTGATCTATAGTGTTACATCATATTCTATAAGGATGTTATGTGTTTGTAGACTTTCTGCCCAGTTTGACCCATTTAGCAGAAGTCAGCCTGTTTAAGGCTCTGATATCTATTCTGTGTGACTTAAAGCAGTTATAACATGGTCTGATTTTCTCACCCAATAAAGGAATATTTCATATATCAGTCTACTCTTCATTCTATCAGACACAGTTATCACAGCTCGTACATTTGCTTTTACACATATATGTAAGCATTGAGACAAATTTAGTAATGCCAACATATTAAAAGAACAATATTTGTATCTTATATATGATACATCTATATACACTGTCACAGATACTTGTCTTTAAATGAAGATTTAAGGTGAAAGGAAATATAAATAAATGCAACTTGAATCTTTACTGAAGCTCAGTATTTGACACAGAGTTCATGTTCACTGCTGTAATAACTAATAATGGTTAATATAATAACTATAATATTGTCCATATTATATTTACATTACCACAGTGAGATGACTTTAGTCTCATGAACAACATGAGCTGATTGTTATTTACTAGCTAATCTTAAATAACTGTTCAGTACAGAAATGAAGCCCAACAATCATGTTTTACAGTCCTGTGGTCTCAGCCTCAGATACTCATCAAATCAAAGCTCGTGTAGAAACAAATGTACAAAATATGTTCTCCTTCATTTCTGTCAAACAAAGCTGTATGAAACGTTTCCAGCGGTTGGTATCATGGTTGCTAGGCAACCAGGGCAGAGCGACGGAGGCTAGACGTCCGGCCTAGCCTCTGTCGGCCTCAGCGGTCTTTGAGTACTCGACCCTTGAGGACCGTGAAGGCTGCGTACTTTAAGGCTGCAGACCCTGAATTGGGATACAGACTAGTTCTGACATCAGCACAAACAGGAAATGGGTTTGGACAGACTTCCAGCTGAATTACACGACGCTCTGAAGTACAAAGAAATGGTACGCAGCCATGAGCCACCAGTTGGAGCATCTATTATAAGCTATTATTGATCATTCTTTTAAGTTAGCTTTTGTTGAATGGTAGCTGAGCTCTCCCTCAGCAATAGGATGGGAATTTGAGTCATTCAGGGGGGGCTCAGCGGCTACTCCTCCACATTGACAGGAGCCAGTTGAGGCCGTCTCCTCCTGTTAAGGTGCTCCGACTGGCCTTCCCCTATCGAGAGGAGGCCTCATCATAGACCCAGGACATGCTAGAGACATTACATCTACAGATGGTGAAGGAGGTGGAGAAGGTCCGGGCTGATTTCAGAGAAGCAGAAGAAAATGACTGGATGACTGTTTTTGTCATATTTTAGTAACACATCAACATTTGTAGCACCGTGGTTTCATATTGAACATTTCAAGTGTTTTTCTTCTTGTTGTCTGTCTGGCGTATGGCGTACATGGTGAGGTGCTGCACAGCTGAGCGTCATGATTGATTATTGAAGAGTGTGAGTAATGCTTTCTGTCACGGTGTACAAGGTGGACTCACGCGCTGGACTCCGGGGATCGATGCACGCAAGAGAATTTATTAATGAACAATGTCCAATGAGTATATATCCAAAAGGTGAGAGGGGCAGGGCTCCGGGGGAAATCCAGGTGAACACTCTCGTCTCTCTCCAAACTATCCAAACACGAATCCACTCGAACACTCGTCACTCAGGGAACACCGGGGAAACAGTCCAGAGGGTCTGCACACAAAGAAGCGCTCCCTAGATCCCAAACACACAACGACATGGAAAAACACTTGTTGGACGCTCGACTTTCACTGACGCGATTCTCACAACGATCCAGCGAAAAACAGCCGTTGCTTCCTGGCTTAAATGCCATCCACACTGATGAGGCACAGGTGTTTCCTCCTCCGAGGGCGTGAACCCATAATGAGTTCAGCCCTGGCGAGAGAGAGAGAAACAGCTGATCAGCGACCAGCTGAACCTCCAGGCCGTGAAACTTTCAAATACCTTTGTTATTAATATCTTAGTGTAATATAAAAGGCTTAGACTCCTTTCCTTGTTTAAATGAAGAAATTGGCTGCCAGTACATACAGAGAGCCCCAGCCCCTAACCCCCCATCGTCACCTCATCTCTCTTCCTTGATGCCTTCTTTCATTTCTGCAGCCATCCAAGCAGCTAGCCTGCCCCGTCAGCAGAATCAACAATGCTTTGGCTGCTCTGCAGTAGGTGCCGTGCATTCCTAATCAGCCTCTCATTCAGCATGGATGGGAATAAACAGCAGGTACACTGAAGCTTGTATTACTGTGCTGTAAATCAAGGTACCCACCACCTCTTAAAATGCAGCAAATTACTGACAAGAACAGTGTGTCTGGTGAACCCACAGAGTGGACTTTTACTGCAGGGTGAACCCACAGGCACGCTTGCTCAGGAGGAACACTGAAAAAAGAGCCTTACACAGTGCAGCTCCATCATAAAGGTGGACGTTACTGAGCCTATCAAATGTCTGATAGCTGCTCTCGCCGCTCTTAAAGGCACGTGGGAGGATTTTGTTAGAGATGGTAAATACACGGGATTTGTGTCACAGCAGGTTTATAGCCAGCCAAGCGTGCCAGTGGGCCTTTGTCCCTGTGGTTTCTCTGTGTACTCATCATTGTGACATTTATCCAACACAGGAGACAATACCCCCAGCACCCCCACCAAACACCACCCACAGGTCATGCTTCCAAACACAGTCAGACTCAAAGGTCAGGCATGCTCACTCTGTTAGTCTTAGCTTTGCCTTGATGACCACGTGTGCCTTCACAGTGTCGTTATTAACACAGCGTGTCGTCCTGTGTAAAACTCTGACAAATCAAACAAGCAGTGGAGATCCCGCGTGAGAGGGGAGCAGCTAAAAGTAGCAGCAATGCTTTAAATTACTCGAGGTGTCCTTCTCACTGCTGACTCTCTGTGGTCTGCTGATGTGACGCAGATAAAGTTCATGAAGCTTAAACAATAAAAT
Organism: Neolamprologus brichardi; assembly: GCF_056152115.1. NCBI lineage: Eukaryota > Metazoa > Chordata > Actinopteri > Cichliformes > Cichlidae > Neolamprologus > Neolamprologus brichardi. Next base: position 457,671 of record NC_142105.1, on the reverse strand, counting down.
ACTGTGTGGATGTGCTATAAATAAAGTGCATTAGATTACAATAGAAAAGATGAAGAGTACAGAGTGTGAGTCATTACATTTGAAATAATTCCAACTGAAAGTTTTATTATTGTGTTGATATCAGATTTTGGATATGACTGTGACCTCATCTCTGCCCAGCCTGCCCTCCATGTTTAAATGTTTGTTTGTTTGCTTCTGTCAGAGGAGGTTCCTCTGAGCTCGCCACCTTCCTGTCATCAGCTGATTAACTCAGCTGCTCCTCATCAGGTCAAACTCCTGTGAATCAACCTGTGTTAACTTTTCACTTTTCATTCTGTTGGTCCAAAACAGTTAAACAAAAAAGACTTATGAGTATCAAAACAGGTTTTTACCATTTTAATTCAATTAAATTCATTTTCAATTCAGTTTTATTTACACAGCGCCAAATCACAACAACAGTCGCCTCAAGGTGCTTTGTATTGTACAGTAGATCCTACAATAATACATGCAGAGAAACACCCAACAATCATATGACCCCCTATGAGCAGCACTTTGGTGACAGTGGGAAGGAAAAACTCCCTTTTAACAGGAAGAAACCTCCAGCAGAACCAGGCTCAGAGAGGGGCGGGGCCATCTGCTGTGATTGGTTGGGGTGAGAGAAGGAAGACAGGATAAAGACATGCTGTGGAAGAGAGACAGAGATTAATAACAGATATGATATATATATATATATAAAGATCTCAGTGGGATCCTTCTCTGTACGTCTGTACTCTTCAGAGGACTTCCCTGCTCCTGCTGACCAGCAGGTAAACAATTTTGCAATAAGGCTCCGTCACTGCTGCACACAAAGAGCACACATCCAGAAAGTAGGTCACCGTTTCCTCGATGCTCCGGCTTGTAAACATCATCCTCCCACGAAAGCTGTCTGCGTATGACTAAAACCTTTGAGTGAAGAATGACAAAAGGCAGGGAAAAGGAAGATGTTTCACTCGAACACATCAAGGGAGTTGCATTGTTTACCTGTGTGGGCTTATTACTCCATTGTAGGTAGAGGAGACAAAGACCTGGCTCCGAGCCTAATACACAACACTGTAGATGCTTTATTCTCAGCGAGCTGCATTCTCCTCTCAGTCTTTTGAAATCTGTAATTAATGTGTGCAGAGTTTGTTTATACATAGGATTATTTATCTGTGTATTCGTTGTTATTCCCTGTTCTCTGAAGGTTTGAATAATTGAAGTGTTTTGTATTCTCTTAAAGGCAGTAAAGGAAGGACCTGGGGGAATGGCTGAGACTGAAAACACACAGGGCCTAAAGTTTATCTCCATCCTCCTTAAACAGCCTTTTACAGTTTAAACATCTCTTATGAGTTTTTAATATGAAGGGGAACGGGGGAGTAACTGACATGTTTTTCTAGAGCCTGGGTGATAAAAAGGAATAATAAACATTTGTTTTAAAAATAAATATACACTTTTTCCCTTGAACCCTAAATATAGACGCATAGTGGTTATTGATGTAGAGAGCCGTACATCGTCAGCTCCAATCCTCTCACTGTACAGAAGGAAAATGTTGGCAGCGACAATATTATTCAAATGTTGCTCAGAGCCTTGGCAGCATTTTGAAAGGTTAAACAGCACTTTAAACGTGGGCTGTCCAAATGTTAAAAGCACCAAAATACTGCTGGCTGCTGCGTGCAACATGAAAAGCCTCAGAAAAGACAACGAGCCTACACACACAGCTCCTGAGGTGAGAGCGTGGAACATAACACAGGCACGGGCGCAACAATCAAGCACCTTTACCTCCCAGCTCATCCAGCAGCTGGTGGTGATCAGCGGAAAGCTCCTCCTCCTCCTTCACCTGTGTCTGCGCTGTGTCACATGGTGCAACGATAAGTTCAAAGCGCTAACCCAACCATGGCTGCAACAGTCTGATAACAAAACACCAGTCGAGATGACATCACATGAAGATGCCTCCTGTGTTTGGGCATTTGCTATTGGGAGGACACCCAAACCCTGCTGGGGGGTCGTTTCTCTTTGCTAGTGTTTTTCAGGCCTTCTGTGGGTCTGTTTTACACAGAAAAGTAGAGACAGGAGACACGAGTTGCGTTCGGTCTGCAGGCTCTTCCTCGCCATTCTCTTCTGTTTATTTACACACACGTTCCTCTTGTCACAAATAAAACATCACGATCGAGTTCACATGTTAGCCCCACTTGGTTAACTTGTTTTTTTCACCAGTCTCCTCAATTACAGTAAACTGTAGCTAACGTGTGCTGCTGTCCAGCATCATCTATCTTCCTGTGCAGTAATGTTAACAGTAACATCAGGATAGAGGAGGCGTGTCTCGGGGCTACATTTGGCACATAATGAAACACATGTAACAAATCAGGTTCAAACAATCACTGTACTGACTCGTGAATCATGATTCACAAGCCCAACTGACTCACTGACTCATCCCTGTTGCTGTTAGCAGCAATGTATCTAGTTTATAATTAAAATTGTGGAGAAAAACACAACATCCAGTTTCTTAACAAAAACATTTCTGCTCTGAACTGGAAGAAAAACCCTGAGTAGAAGCTCACATCAAGACAATAGCTCCTCGGTTCACAGTAGCATCGCTCTGCTAACATGCTAACAGCATATTTGAGCTACTCACCCCCTCCCTCCTGGCTCACAGCTTCTTCTTCTTCTTGGTTGGCAACCAATGTTAAGGCGCATTACCGCCCCCTGGCTCACAGCTCAGTGGACATTTAGATGAGAAAGTATATATTTAACACATTTAAGGAAAATACTAATAAAATAAAAATAAACAAAATAAATGTTTATTAAGCAATTTTGATAGGAAATTGCTTAATTTTAGAAATGTTTTTGCTCTTTTTTGCTCTATAAAATAGTTTTTTCTTTTTTTTCTTAGAATCACTCATCTTAGCAGTGGGATTTACATGAAAAGAGAAACAAATTAACTCGATTCAGTAAAAAGAATCAAATTTACCATCGCTAGTTCGGGCTGCAGACTCTTCCTCGTCTCGGGTACGGGAGCGTTGCAACGGCCTATTGCACTCACAGCTACTTCCCCCTTGTGGTGATGCCACCCAATTACATCTTCATAACTTCAACTGAAAAGTGCAATGCCACAACGAAACACGGCCTTTTACATCACTAAATGTTTTACTAAAGACTACAGCTGTGACCATACACATGTGGGTGTCACACTATCTTGTAAGGGGCTGGAGGCAGGAGCTGGCAGATTAGAGGTCTGGGATGGTCTCCTTAGACTGCTGACTGTGACCTGTGGAAGTGGCAGACCTCTGTGGATGCCCAGTGTGCCGCTGCTTACAGAGAGAGCAGTCCAGCTCTCCTAGCCCCGCCCATGAACCTGCTGCACCACAACCCACACCTGCAGCCGCAACAATATCCTGTACTTTTATTTTTAATACTTTGCCTGATCATGCCTAAACTCTAAGACTAATACCAGGATTAATACTGCCATTATTTTATGATCTGAATACTGCAACTAGTAGAAGACGTGAGGCAACTTTGATCAGTTATTTACATGGTGAACAGCCTCACACACACACACACACACACATTTATTTGCAGTGCTTCGAGCGCTGTGGTTCCAGTTAATCTGATTTCTATTGACGAGCACCTTTTCTGAGGAATAAACAGACTAGCTCTGCTGCTCGTGGTGTGTATATGTCTATTGTGTGTTTGTGTGCACACTCTGATCTCCAGTGACACGGTGTTTTTGCTGCTTTCATCGCAGACCCATGAAAGTAAATAGAACAAATTAGACCTTGACATTCTCGAGACTCGGACATTTCAGCTGCGTTTGATTTGCGTCACACCGTTAGGTTTTTAAAAGACAGCACCTGCCAATTCTTATGAAATCTTTAAACATATTTACAGCTGTGTTAAGACCTTCAGTCATTCAGTGGTGGTGAATCGAACGTATGTGGCTGTAATGGACTCATTTCAATGGAATTTTCCTGGTTTAAGACCTGTGAAAAAATGTTCACGAGAATTCAGACGGGTCTTCATATGATGCTTGTTCATGATTTTAAAGCCCCTTCTTGGTTAAAACCACGATTCCTTGAACTGGATTAGAAATAAAAAGTTCCCAGTTGTAGCTAATTCCAGGATAGTCTTTATTTTGGCTCAGTGGATGTTGAACTGTGTGATCCACCTACATTTATATTACCCATCTCCATAACGACATTTTCCTTGTAAATAAAGCTGCTAACTGCTGCGCTCTGGTTTGGGTTGCCTGTCGGCCTCCTTCCTTCACTTCCTCTATCCCAGTAGAATTACATCAGAATATTCCCGAGAAAGGGAATATCTGATTAAAACTCTAAATATAAACAGATTACTGTAACGTGAACGTTATGAGTTAGCTGTAATTCAAAGAACACAGACAGCACTTGTAAATTCTGCAGGCCTATTTAACATTTAAATATTTGTGCATTTGTCTTCTTCTCCTCTTCTTTATCTTCCTCCTCAACCACGGCTCTCTCTTCATCTATGGCTCATCGTCATCTTCTGAACCACAGAAGCTCTGACACAGGAAAATGTGCATAAACATGCTTATTTATTCTGGATATTGTCACAATTAGTGGTTTTGAGCAGCTCTGACATCAACCCTCCCGACAGCAACAACAACGTTACGCCAGGAAACATTAAAGTCGAGGCACACTCTTCCTCTGATAAACAGTTTGACTACATTCACTCTCACAGTGTGAGAAGTAATGCTGGCTCATTACTGCAAAAACATTTCCCAACTGGAAAGTTCTGACACTTCTCAGCACCTCGGTGTCCGTGTCCGTGTCGTGGGACAGCAGAGAGCTGCTCTGACTCATCAGCCTCATCAGCTCGTTTTACAGCCTCTTCAAGAGTAAATAGATGTGGACGCTTCCGCCCTACATGATGAGCTAAACTGGGATCTGCTCTGTCTCCATGACTGTTGACTGACTCGGGGTAATCCTGATTTATTGCCAGGTGTTAAAAGATGGTGTGTACAAAAACATATTCATATACAAACAAAGTGGCTGCCACCGTTGTTGGATCCATGTGGAGGTTGATGGTTTGCAGATTTCAGATGAGCTGGAGCACTTACACTGTAATCGTTCTGTTATTATTATTATTTGAATCAATTCAGTTTTATTCATACAGCGCCAAATCACAACAACAGCTGCCTCAAGCTGCTTCATATTGTAAGGTAGACCTGCAATAACACATACAGAGGAAACCCAACAATCATGTGACATTTTATCGCCTTTTTGAGGGCCGTACTCAGAAACGCAAACGTCTTCCACAAGCATCAGATCCAGTGAAACTGTATGTTTTGTCAAATTGTATTCATCTCCTGGTCGTCTACATAGAACCAGAAGAACTAGAAGTGGCTGCAGCCCAGCGCTGGTCATCCGCTAATTGGAAAATTGGTAGTTTGAGGCCTGCTGCTCAAATCTGGGCCAAAACACTTTCCCCAAGTGGCTCAGCGTATGAATGTTAGTTAGAAAATGCACTTTTATAAAACAATGCTTGTATGTGAACGGTGAAGTTGTATAAAGTGCTTTGAATGCTCAGAGTAGGAAAGCACGATATAATTTATTTACTCCACAGCGGTGTCTCGTTCATCGCGGGAGTTACACTCCAAAAATAACCTGCGATAAGTGAAATCCGCAAAGCCAGCTTTATTTTTTACAATTATTATAGATGTTTAAGGCTGTAAAGCCCTCACTGCACACTTTATACTCTTTTCTCAGACAGGCAGGAACATTTTCACACTTTTCTCTCGTTTAAACTCTCAAAGTTCAAACCTTTGTAGAAAAACAAGTACAAAGGAACCTGCAGGTGACGACGTTTCGTCGACATTGATGTTTGTTGGAGAAAACGTACAAACATACAGTCCAGCACTTCAGAGTCACACTGCTAGCGATTGAAGATTTATGTAAATGTGACGAGCTGAGCGCACTCTGTCCTGTACAGACACAGCACGGGATTGACTGACAATGGTCTACAGCCAATCAGGACACAGAACACAATACACTGAAAAAAAAAAAAAAAAACATGCAAAATTGCACCAAAAAATCTGCGAAACATCGAGGCTGCGAGGGAGCACTGCATGCGCCTCTTATGTTCAGGTAATCTGTAGATCCACCTGGACAGGTTTGAGAACGGTGCTTCATGTGAGCTGAGCGGTCTGTAACCACAGCATGAACAAAAACACATCTGAAGCCAAAATATTTGACACTATTCAAACATACATAAATATAATCCATTTATAAAGATGATTTCATTGATTATATTCCTGTATGTATGTGCAGGGAGAAGGCTGGCTGGGCACTGACTTCTTATCAAGAATAATTAATGAGGTTTCTTTGTCTTCATGCATAGTAGCTCAGGTGCACCTGCAGTGCAATAAAGTGCAATAACACAGTATTTTGCATTATTCTGGAAGCCTGTAGGATTCGGCCTGATGCAGTTCAGTAATTTACACTCATACTCAACAAACATTACATTTGTGAGATGCACTTTGAGCTGAAGCTCGCAGAGAGAACAAAAGACAGACGCATTTAAATATTTTCAGCTGCAGACAGATGAAACATTTCCTGTCAGGTACTTCACAGCACACAGATATTTGATCTACGCTCAGCATGTAGTACACAGAAAACCCAAAAACAGCTCTGTCAGAGGCCACGACAGAGACGACTGAGAATCAGGAATTAATTTTCAAGGCACTAAATCATTAGCAGGAGCCTTTTCTTCATGAATTAATAAATAGAACAAGATGTTGCTGTTTGAAGTTAATTACAAACTGGGTCAATAGTGCATCCCAAATAATTAGACCTGCACTTGAACAGGTAATTTAATATTGCAGCGTAATTAAATCAAGAGCACTTTGGCATGTCAGACAGAGGTGCATCAATCTTCAGTGGAAATTTATCCATTTATTTTATTTGCATGTGAAAGGTGTGCAGAGGAGAGGAGGTCCCACTGAACACGATGAGCTCTGATGAGCTCCGATGAGCCTACAGCCAGGTTTCTTCTTGCCTGGCTGATGCTGAACAGATAACCTGGTGAGGATAGGTTATGTTCAGAGGTTCAGTTTAAAATGGAAGTGTTTTCATTGGCTTTCTTTTACAACACACAGCTTTTATGTGTGAGGCTGTTAAGGCTGCTGAAACCAAGCTGTGAAGTTAGAGCAGGGCGAGGGTTGCACACAGAAAGGTTTCCTTTACACGGATTTACACAGCGAACACAGACCAACAACACCTGTTTAATCAATAAAATCTATTTTACTTTACTTTACTTTACTCAGCAATTAATTAAGATGTTAACTTGACCGCTCTGTGCACTGAGTCACCAGATTGATGATTTCCTGCCGTACTGATTTGCTGTCTTGTTGAAGACAGTTATATATGTTTTTTATGTTCTTTGTTGATTTTCACCATCATTTTATCATCATAATAATCATGTGACTGGAGGAGGTGAAGAAGAGTAAAAGAGCAAAGCCACCTGTTCTAGATCCTGAAGCAGAGAGCCAGGGTTATCAGAGAAAGTTGACGTTACGTCCCTCTGCAGCCTCTGATCTGCTCAGTGTGTTCAGCTGGTGCTAATTGACCACACCTACTCAGGTGTGGATAAAAGCATACCTGAGGCAAGTGTCCAGGGAGCTCACTAGTCTTTGCCTTGGTGGCTCCAGCCCTTTAAGCCAACCTGATATTCCACTTTAAGATAAAACCTCTGTTCACCTGCACTCTGGTATTCGCCTCCTTTTTTATGTTGCGGCTTTTGAGCCGGGTCGTAACAGTTGATAACCACCGTCGTCTCTTTAATTTGGTCAAGTCAGCTAATTTTGTCTGTATTCCTTTTGCAGAGAGACATATATAATATATACTTTACATACAGTTAGGTCCATAAATATTTGGACAGAAACAACCTTTTCCTAATTTTGCTCTCTACATCACCACAATGAATTTTAAAATGAAACAGCTCGGGTGCAGTTGGAGTGCAGACGACTTTAATTCAGACGGTTGAACAAAAAGCCTGCATAAAAAAATGAGGAACTAAAACATTTTTAACATAATCCCTTCATTTCAGAGGCTCTTAAGTAATTGGCCACTTTGAATAACTGAAAATAAAATGGTAATTTCTAATACTTGGTGGAAAACCCTTTGACAGCCTGGACTCATGGATAGCACCAGATGCTGAGTCTCCTCCTTCTTAATGCTCTGCCAGGCCTTTGCTGCAGCTTCGGCCTTTCTGCTGAAGTTTAGTCTTCAAAAAGTGAAATGCTCAGTTGGGTTAAAATCAGGTGACTGACTTTCAATTCAGTTTTATTTAAAAATATCTTAATATGCACCAGGTCTGCAGGGTGACTCAGTTTTAAGGACTTTAAAAAAAGGTGTCTATGTTTACTGAATAGGACACGTTTTTGTAAACTAGAAGATGAATCAAATGATCTTTCCAAAGTCAAAGTTCCAAAGAAAAGAGCTGAATGTTACCTCGTCACAAATCGACCCCTAACCTGCATAATTCTGCAGTGACCTCGTGAGCATTCGTGAGTAATCAGGCACAATTAGAACAGCTCCTGCTCTTTGGCACCACTGCAGCGGGTGTCACTGGAATAGTTCACTGTTCATAGCCCCACTCTCCCTGACAGCCTTTACTCTGGGAAAAGCAATTTGCAGTTTCAGCCACTTTCAAACTAAGCTGATGGGATTATTTTAGGAGCAGCAGACACTGGTGCAAAGATGAAAACCAAAAGTCGGTGGGCATGCGAAACTCAAACTCAGGTTTGAATAAACAGTCTCAGATGAATAAAAGCTTGTGTCTGCAAAGGACAAGCTAACTCATTTTCTCACAAAAATGTTTTAAAGGCTTTTGTACATGTGTGGATGTGTATTTATGACAGTGTGTTTGCCTACATGAAAGATTTACAGGTTGTTTGAATGAAAATGAGAGCGTTCAATAATACATGAGGCTGTCTGCAGAACACTATTACCAAAGAATATGTTTTATGAAAGCCCCATAAATGGTGGTGTGGGATATTTCCATGCTGCCATATATTTTACAGATCTGACAAATTGCAGACACAAGTCGATATTACATTGGGGTTTCATGCTTGGCTGCTTAGTGTATTCCCTCAATTTTGAGAACACTGAAAAGAGGCTGAGAGAATATTAAACACATTTTTTCATTATATTACATTCTTCTGCTGGTCTGGGATGTATGACATCACTGCACATCAAGGGTATCCTTCTGTGACAACGGAGACAAAGTTACCATTTAACCTCCTCACACACTGGAAACTGGATGCATTCATTTATATAATACCTTTACTGGTGAAGTGAAACCAGTCATTCCTGTTTGTTGTTGTTCAGAGCGCAGTGCTTAGAGATGATGATTGCATGTAGTCGTAACGAGGGAGAAGGAAGAGGGAGGTCCTTTTTTTCCAGTGGGAGGGGGGGCAGATGAAAAATAAAAGAATGGGGCTAATGTACGGTGGCCCTGAGAGGCCAAATGGACTGCGAACTTAAGAAAACACCAGCGACAAGAAAAATGCTGCCAAAGCACACAAAACAAAACGGAAATAGAAAAAACGAAAACACAAATAGAAAAAAATGAAAAGACAAATAGAAAAAAATGAAAAGACACAGCGGAAGTGTTTCTGGGGAGACAATAACCCGACGGACCAGTTGCAGGAACCAAAATAAGCTCCGGATCCCACGTGACTACCAGTTGTCAGGTGACCATTTTGGCAGCAACATGAACAGCGCCGGTGTAAGCGGCACTGCAGAAACCTTTAAGCCATCGGAGTATTCATCTCACTTTAATTCGCATGACATCAAGCTGCATATCAAAACACTAAATAGGTTAAATATTACTGAATGCTCCTAGCGTGCTTTTCAAAAGTATTTCAGCGGAAGAAGACGTCCCAGATCTATGCTATCTGGATATATGTAACTACATTATAAACTTCTAGGAGGGTCTCACCCAACATTTGGTGGTATATGACCCCATCCATCCTCCCTTTGATGCGGTGCAGTTGTCCTGTCCCCCCAAAGCATAATGTCTCCACCACCATGTTTGACGGTGGGGACGGTGTTCTTGGAGTCATGGGGATAGTCATCCTTCCTCCTCCAAACATGACGAGTTGAGTTGATGCCAAAGAGCTGGATTTTGGTCTCATTTGACCACAACACTTTCACGCAGCCCTCCTCCACTGAGATGTTCAGTTACAAACTTCAAACCGGCCTGTACATGTGCTTTATTGAGCAGGGGGACCTTTCGTGCACTGCAGGATTTCAGTCCTTCATGGTGTAGAGTGTTACCAGCAGTTTTCTTGGTGACTTTGGTCCCAGCTGCTGTGAGATCATTGTAGTTCCTCCCGAGTAGTTCTGGGCTGGTCCCTCAACGTTCTCATTATCATTGGGCAAGACACTTCACCCGTTGCCTACTGGTGGTGGTCAGAGGGCCCGGTGGTGCCAGTGTCCGGCAGCCTCGCCTCTGTCAGTGCGCCCCAGGGTGGCTGTGGCTACAATGTAGCTGCCATCACCAGTGTGTGGATGGGTGGATGACTGAATGTAGTGTAAAGCGCTTTGGGGTCCTTGGGGACTAAGTAAAGCGCTATACAAATGCAGGCCATTTACCATTGAAACTCCACGAGGTGAGATCTTGCGTGGAGCTCCAGACTGAGGGAGATGTTTCTTCCATTTGTGAATAATTGCACCAATTGTTGTCACCTTCTCACCCAGCTGTGTAGAGCTCATTCAAACCTCGTGTAGGTCCACAGTCTTGCCCCTGACATCCTTGGAAAGCTCTTTGGTCTTGGCCATGGTGCTGGGTCCAGAATCTGGACTGATTCCATGGAAAGCTGTTATTTATACAGGTACCGAGTCGAGAAGGCTCCCAGTGTCAGCTCGTTACATCGTCACTCTATTAACATCTTATTGTGGTGACCTTTTTCTTAGATCAGCTACAGCATACAAAAAGATGCACTGACATTTTCAACCAACTTTCATTAGAGACTGTTGTTTTAATAACTTTGTTTATGCATCTTCACGTGTCTCACATTGATGAAGTGTGCTTATTTTGCATTCCCAAGGTCACACTGACTGTTCAGTGCTTTCAGATACCTGCAACATAGTAGCTGGTTATAAAGTGTTTTAAGGAAAGTAATGTGTGGCATAGCCTTGAGTGTTAATTAGCTCCAGTTAGAGGGAGTTAGAGGAACTCGGGGCTCAATTAGTGGGTTTATCCTTGAACAAAAAGCAAACAACACATTCTTAGTTTTCTCTTCAAAACAAAACAAACAGAAACTCAGGAAGAAGAGACGTCGTGAGAAAATGACGTCACACCATGGCTCTAAAATGAATGTGAGTGCTTTGAAAGATTTAATATCATACAGACACAAGTGGTTTGGAATAGCACAGCCTCTAATTAATACACTCAAATTAATTAATAAAAGAGTGGGTAGAATCTGTCTCCACCTTCTTGGGACCCACATGTCCACCAGTCTCACCTGGACTAACACCATCGCCCTGGTAAAGAAGGACCAGCAGTGGCTGCACTTACTCCTGAGGAATAATAACCTGGACCAGAAGCTGCTGCTGGCCTTCTACCGGGTGTTTGGTATGCAGGGGCCACGACTGAGACAGGAAGGTTGTGCAGTAATTAACACCTCCCAAAATATCATTGGGGTGTTAGCAGGGTAAGCCCCGGGCCTCTTCCAGCTCGTCTGAGGGAACACCGAGGCATTGCCTGGAAAGCTGAAAGATGGAATCTGGCATGTACTGGATGCTGTACTTTACATAGACGCCAAACCGCCTCGACTGGCTCCACTCAGTTTGGAGGAGATTCGGCTCTACTGAACACCTCCTAAATGAATGAGCTCCTCGGCCGTGTTGGTCACACATGGCTGTGTGTTCTTGAAAATGCCAAGCTGCCAACCTTTGAGTAAACATGCATGTTTTTCACTCTGCCTTTGAAAGACTGAAGTTGCACAGAGTAAGAAATGCTGCTTTAGTTTCTCATTCTCACTCTTTCTTTCCCATAAATATGTCCGTCGAGATTCATCAGAGATTTATGTTGAAACTCTTACATGCTCTCATAAAACAGAGGCTAATTTTTCAAGTTGCACCTTTTAATTTTCTTGACATTTTTATCTGCACCAAAGAGATCTTTGTTACGTTTGTGTTTTAATGTTGATTATGATAGGCCATACTGAGAAACATGTATACATATCAATAGAAGTTAACACAAATGCAGACTTTGTAAAGGGTCAGGAGGAGCCACTGTTACAAACACATATGTGCACAAACAGTGAAAAACAGGGTTTGCCTCATTGCTTCCTGTGTGTGCTCCCAAGGCTTTCTGCAGTTGTTTGGAGCAGCCGTGTGTTCATACCGCCAGAAAACGAGCACAAGAGCTTCTCGTCTGCAGACTTTCCTTCACAAAGATGCACATGTATGTTGCTCTTGAGGGGTGATTGTGGCAGTGAAATGAAATTCCATAAAACTGTTTATTAAAATATGAAAGACGAGATGTGTGCAAGCACTGTGAGTAAGATTTTTAGTTAAATGTTTGTATTTTACGTCACTAGCCAGCTCAGTTTATTCCAATGATAGGGGATGTTCAATATTACGATATACGAGCCAGTGATTTTTTATTTTATTTATTTATTTTTAGAAAGAGGGGCAATACATATTAATGAACATTTTAACAAATGTAAATATGCCAGATTACAGCCTTGGGCTAATTTCCATCTGCAGACCCTCTGGCAGGTTGGTGTTAAACACAAGTTAGTAAAAACATACAGAGACACTATTTACAGGTCATGTGACAAAAACAGTGATCACATTACACCAGAACAAACAATGACAAGGAGAGTGGACACAGAGGACAGTATAGATAACAATAACGGAAACACATCAATTATATTGCACAAACCCCAGTATTGCACATGCCCTGACTGTCGTGATATTGCGTTCACCCATTGCACTAACAGTTGTTTCCCTTTTTGTAATACACTAACTCTTTTTCCCGTCCAATATAAAGCATGATTATTAAACATGATCACATGTTTGTGTGTCCCTCAGCCGCCCTTTTAAGTGACTCTTAAAGATGGGTAGACTTGACTCCCTCACTGACAGTGGAAGACTATTCCAGAAGCTCACTCCCTGATATGACAGAGCATCTGTGAACAGGTGCTCCGCCTGAATGTCAGCTCACAATCACCTCTCACAGTGGCTCGAGTCAGTCGAGACCAACACTGCTAGACTTCTGTTTAATAAAATCACTCACTGGTGGAGGCACCAGACCATGTATAACTTTGTATATTCATACCATCAAATGTATATTGTCCTATGAAAACTATGTACACTACATATCTCACTAGCTTTTTATACACCAGTCTCTCACATTGTTGTGGAGTAATTCCTGCATTCCAGGATCCACATGTGCAGATTCACAGGCTGATTCTTGTAGTCAGTCCAGGCGGTGCACAGCCAGTCTTACAGTTGTGAGTGACTGCTCTGCCTGCAGCTGCTGTTTCTGCCACCTCTGTTCTGGGCCCTGCTCATGCATTGAGCCATGTGTCTCTACAGGAGCTTCCATGTTGTACCGAGGCAGGTTATTGGCTGGCAGTTAGATGGGTCCCTTCTTGAGACCGTTGAAAATTAGGCCTGTCCAGCCGTCAGTTAGCCATTCTGTGTGTCTCGTCTATTAGCAGTTGGTGCATTTGTGCTGGAGTGGAGTGCAGCAGCCAGTGAGTGTGAATCGTGTCAGGGCCTGGTGCTGTCCGATGTCTGTGATGGTCACTGGAGCCTTTTTGCTGTGGTCTGCTTTGACGTCCACTACCCACTGAGCCTTTTTGTGTCGTGTTGCATGCTTCTCCTATATGCCCTTCCAGTATTGCTCCAGCCTTGGTGGGGCTGTTCTCATATGGTCCCCCTGCCGCTGAGAGCTCACCTTAGATGATCAGTGGAGAACAGCTGTTTATTCTCCTGGCTTCTGTCTCTGTGGTGCACTTCTTCAGGTGGTTAGCCAAGGCCGTGAGTCCTGTAAAATGTCTATCTGTCTGTATAGACACGACAAAAGACACACTGTGGAACCAAGACTGTGTGGGAGCGGCAATGTGCATATGTAATGTATATTTGCATATACACAATACATTTATGAGACCAGCTGTCAGAACAAACACAAGAAAACTAAAGAAATGTCAACTCAGTTCACATTTTTATCCCCAGATTTGAGCTGCGTTCTGTGTCCATGTGTGCAGCACTGAGTCAGTGCACAGCTGGGTCACTCTGGGCTTTTTTCTCATACATAGAAATTAGTGCTGTCAAAATTAATTTAACGTAAATTAATCCACCATCACGGTCAACGCGATTAAAGGTTTTTTCACAGTTAACACATCCAGAGTGCAGAATGACTCAAAATCCCTGAAATGTTTCTGTCAGTGCATTTCGGGCAGTTTGTCCAAGCAGGGTTACCTTCGCACAAATGGGCAGTCGATCTGGTGGTGACGGGCAGCTGAACCAATCAGCTCAGTGTGGAAGATGATAAACGCACATCTGTCCTCTTGATGGGAAATGTGAGTATTAAAAAAATAACAAGACGGAGCAGTCGACCGACATGAAAAACAAATATTATGCAATATTACGGTATATTACGCACGTTGTGCAAGAAGGAACTTTGTTTTCACGAAGCACTTCCAGCTTAAAATATCACATTGACGTGAAGCTTGTGTTAATCTGGGATGCTGCTAGCACTTTGGCTAACGCGTCACGCGTTACGGCAAACACTCACGGAGTGAGTCGACCTCCGAAACATTGACTGACACAACTGCCAAGTGGATTGCAACAAACTGCAGACCTGTTAACATTGTTAAGAACGCGCTTTACATAGTGTTGGTTCCTCGTTTCAAGGACTTGAAGCCTCCCCAAGAGTGACAGAGAGAGAGTGGATAAACGTTTACAGAGTTTTTTGTTAACATGAATGTTCAACATGTTCAATAAACATGTTAAGTTTGTATATTTTAAGTTTTTTCTCGAGTCTGTTTGCTCATGCAAAATGAAAAGTGATTAATATAGAAAAAAAAGAATGATATTTAATTGTGATTAATCAAAATAACTCCACGGTAACCCTGTGATCAATCTGATTAAACATTTTAATTGTATACTTACCTACAAACATAGAGCGAGTTGGCTATTAGTATATAGGTTTTTTTAAAAATTGTATTTCACAGGAGAGAGAGTTAAAAGATCGAAGAAAACTATTCAAATTATCTTTGAATTTAAGCCTTTAACATTCTTAGTGTTTACTCTGCATTTAATTCACTGTATTGCATGAATGTCAGTTACAAGCTTAAATGTAAAGTTGAAAAAATGTAATTGCAACCAGGCTATTGATCAAGTAATTGTGATTAATCGTGACTAATTACAGAAAATTGTGAGATTAATTAGTTAATTTTTTAATCTATTGACAGCACTAATAGAAATATATCTTATTTAATCTCACACTGGGGAAACTCACTTGTTACAACAGCACAAGGAAAAGGAAGATAAAGTGAATTAGAGACATGTTAGGTGTTTTTGTACGATGCTTTTCATATTTATTTTCTGTCTGATGGTCAGAGCAGACAAACAGAGCGAGTTGGCTCTGAATGCGAGAGATGGATGGAGGAGTGAATGTGTGGCTTTCAAATCTAAGACACGAACACGGTACCATCTGCCAGTGGTACTGACACACTGCACAGAGTCGAGGCAATAATGTAGGACGACCTCCAAATTCTTCATCTTCACCTAAAATCAACAGATTAAAATCCCAAACAAGGGAAAGGCTGAACCTCAACCCTACTGAACAGTTGCAGACGATGATTTCCTGACATTTCCATGTGGATTTATGGATATTTTAGACCCTTTTTGTCTAATATTGATCCTGTGTGGAGAAAATCTAAAATAAAGTCAACCTTGAGCATTAAATTGTTGTCTTTTTAAGTCATTTAAGATACGTTGCAGTTTTATTTCACTGTTTATGAACAACGTTTTAAAAACCGTTCTAAGGCCTCAGATACAGACAGCTTTTCCACATCTTAGGCTTCCCCTTCTTCTTTCTGCAGAGCTAATATAATTACCTTACTTCCCTTTGTGCTGCCTTCATCTCTACTTTCTTTGTCTAAAGAGGGTGCTGCTCCTGTTTGGCTTGTAGATGAGCAGCAGTCATTGTTGTCGTGGTGTAGATCAGCTGGTTGGACTGTCTGCAGCAGTGCAGCCACATCTTCTAGTCCACTTTCAAAGGTTACATCACAAGACAATCAACCACTGAGGGTCCAGGTTTGTATCTTAGCCATAATCCTCTCTTTCAGGTCAGCTGTTCTTGTATTCAGCACCTTCATGTTCACACCAGTTGTTCCCGGGTGGGAACTGATTAGATTTTATCAGTTGATAATGGAATCATCCAATGATCCAGCAGGACCTGGTGGGAGGAGCTGAGCTGGAGGCGTGGCAGTTGGACGGCTGCCACAAGTTCTGGTGGTGCAGTCGTACCGTAAATAAATCATCATCACTTCCTCGCAAACACAGGCTGTGTGTGTGTGTGTGTGTGTGTGTGTGTGTGTGTGTGTGTGAGTGAGAGTCCATAACTCACCCTTGGGGGGCTCAGTTGTACCATCACTCTGGTTTCTTGGTCAGGTTAGTGCTATCATGCTGTGTGTGCAGCATTTTGCAGTAGTGTGTGTCCTGGATGCAGTTTGCATTGCAGCATGGTGCTCTTGTTCTTTTGTGAAATAAAATATAAATAAAATGTCCATAACCACACTGTAGCCTGGGCCACTGTTTCCTCCTCGGGCCCTCGAACTGAAATCAGCTGATCGTAGTTCAACTACAGTATTTATACTTTTGAGCTACGAGGCACAGAATCAACAACGAGCTGGAAACATTGCAGAGATTTGGCTCCATATTGACCCGACAGCTCAGTTGCTGCAGAACTGTCAGCTCCTCATCCTCCTCTGAATATTTGTCTGTGTGAGTTGCTGCTTGTTGCTCACAAGTGTGGATGCATCCCTACACCTGTGGATATACGGTCCATAACAGTTCACCTGAACCCGGTGAGGGAACTGTGCCCATTGTTGTGCTCATTACACATCTGTGCTGGTGCAGCAGACTGTTCAGCTGAACCTCCACCCACACCACCACACGTCACCTGCCCACTCCACTGCACTGAAGCCTGAACACCTGCTCACAGTCCTACAAGGAGTGTGACTCAATGCAGTACCAGTCAGACTTTAACTCGTCTAGCCCCCGTTTAGGATTCACTCACAGATTCGTTTTATGCTATAGACCGCGCATTAACTACAAGTTAATGTTTTTAATTTCTAAGTGGGCTGGGAGGCAAAGCCTTTAGCGACGAGGTCATTCCCAGTGAGCGTTCAGGAGACAGGGACCTTCTTTACACTTAAAACGTTTCTTTTAAATAAAGCATACAGTCAGGGCTGGGTGAGGTTACCCCAAAGCCTCCATTAGTCACGCTGCTGCAGGCTGCTGGGGGGGATGCAGTCAGCATTTCTTCTTACTCAGTGTTTCTGCACCACTACCGCTGCTATTATCTGCTTAATAATGATGTAACTGTGTGTTTACTTTCTCCGCTGAGTAATTAAGTAATGTACTGCATTAGTTTAAGTAATGAGTATTGTGTAATAGATTACTTTTTTGAGTAACAACCCCTGGTTTTCACTCACACACGTGTGTATAAGCCACCGTTGCATGTCAGCGACCTTTGGACGTCTCTCAGTTTGTTCTCGTGTCTCTGAGCTTAATGTCTCTTAGTTACTGATACTTGTGTGGAAACATTCTTATCATGCACTAAATATTAGCTTGCATGGAACATTAATATCAGTGTTATCACACGTGTGCACTATTGTGTTCTTGACACTGCTCATGTGTTAGTCGAGCCCCTGCGGAGCTCCTCTCTGAGGTTTGAAGGCAAGTTCAACAGAAAGGAGAGCGCCCCGAACTCACTGCAATTATTCTAAAGGGGCTTTGATTCAGGCAGATAACAGAGTTGAGCCACGACTCCCATGGACACCAAAGACCAAGACACCACTGAGTATGTTTGTTCAACTTTGTCAAAGCAGAAAACAATTAACTTCATGTCAAATGACTGGATTTTAATCCATAATCCAAATAATCAGCATGGATGGGAAATCTGGAAACGTTATGAGTTTAATCAGCTTCACATAACACAACAAACTATTAGTCTGGAGGTGTGACTAAATGGATCTCAGTATTATGGTTGTAGGATCTGAAAGCTCCACATACCAGAGGCTGATAGCGTGGTACATGAATTAGACCAGCGTTTGTATTCAAACCAATTTATTTACAAGACACTACAGAAAAACAAAGAAAACTCTAACGACTGCATTTTCATTTAAATAGATATAAATTATGTGTGTGTGTGTGTGTGTGTGTGTGTGTTAAAGGTTCAATGAATCAACTGTAGGATCCCATGAAATCATTGAGGAAGTCAGAGCCTGCACAATGAGGATAGCTACCACTTAATAAGATATTGAACAGTGAAGTGTGAACTCTGTGGATCACAGGTTACAGTACATGGCTGCCCCCATGCTCAGGCCCCGGGGCCACCCCTGTCCTGCACAGGAAGTATTTTGCGTGGATCTCTCCTGGTCAGAAGCACATCGTCGGATTGTAACACCTTGACTCCAGTATCTTTGCTACCATGGAGCTTACATATGGTTATATAGGATTATATATTGAGCGAGCTGGTGTCTTTTCCTTGCTCACACATTTGTGTTAGAAAGAAAAAGCCAGTATCATAACCTCAAGGCAGTACTGTAAAAATGTGTAGCACCACAGGTGTGCTGCTTAACACAGTGTGGAGCTGTCTCAGGTAACACAAGGTGAGCGTTTCAGACAGTACTGAATAAAGTTGCACAAGTTAAAGCCATGACCAGTTTCATTCAGGTGCAACAGGTTAGCCTGGCTGCTAGTTTACCCCGACTATGTTTTCCTTGATGAGCTCACTTGACTTTGATGCCACTAAGCTTATAAAAATAGAGCTCCAAAGGTGCGTGGAAAGGCATGCATCTCCATCTGCTTTATTGATTCAGTCAATCTTTCAGCAGAGCCACCGCAGCTAGCAGAGCAGCAGCTGTGGTGCCCGTCTGTCCACAAACATGAGTGAAGCTCGATGAGCGTGTGGGTGGAGGAGAGCTTCTTTAAAGTGCAGTTTTTACTTCTACAACTACCATGCACACAGTGAGTCACTAAAACGGCACATAGCTGCTGGAGAAGAGAAAAACAACTTCACTTGACCAGCTCATGAAAGTCTCACTTTCCCCCCTCGGTGACAGAATGACACCGAGGGGGGAGAATCAGTGGTTCCAGTCAGTGCACTGAATACTGAGCCGAGTGTCCACTGGACATCAGATAGATACATCAGCAGGGTAAGACTTGTTTTCTGCACTCCTGCTGGCTTTAGTCTCCAGTCTGACGAGCCCTGACTTTCACACGTCTGCAGCCTCACTGATTCAGTCTGAGGCCGTGTGAGATACTGAGAACAGAGCTGCTGATGTGACAC
Source organism: Neolamprologus brichardi (assembly GCF_056152115.1). NCBI lineage: Eukaryota > Metazoa > Chordata > Actinopteri > Cichliformes > Cichlidae > Neolamprologus > Neolamprologus brichardi. The sequence goes on along the minus strand of NC_142105.1, from coordinate 438,099 downwards.
TGGGCCTCGTTTAGAAAGATGGAAATGTTCTTACTGTGCATAAAAACTGAGTTTGAGCACTGTTAGTTTTGTGACACATGTATAATGTTGTGTGTGTGTGTGTTAGTAATTCAGACTCCGTCTCCATCAACAGGCTGTGGATTCTGCAAACAGCCGTAACCTGATTTCTCCTTACGAGTAAACACATTGGAAGTGGAGGAGTGGTCACAGAGAATTAAGGGAGAAGGCTTCAAGTAAAAATCCAGCTGGAGAAACTTCAACATCAGGTTTCAAAGAGCGAGCCAGAAAAGGAGCATCTATCCAAAGGGTTTCCACAGGAATATTGCTTCTCTGGAGACACACGCAGGAGAAAAAGTGTGTAATTAGATTTGACAATATGCAAATACGTTTCACTTGAAGCGCAGAAGAAAAGCGTTGCAGCTCGTCTGCTGTGTTTTTCACTGTGAGTGTTGATGTGTATGTGTGTGGTGAGCTGGGTTTCAGTAGCCCTGAGCACAGGCTGCGTATGGCTCTGCTGGGACCTCATCCCGCACACCTCCAGCCAGCGATGGAGTCCAGGGATTACACCACACCAGGCTGCTCTTGAGTGGTTTTGGCTGCTGAACCGTGGCAGACTAAACAGAATCTGGAAGTGTTGATCTAAATACACACTTACTACTGACAGCGGTGTGCAGGAGTATCACTGAGTTAAGTGAAATATTATTGCTCAATAAATTACATTTGTTCAGCTGAGAAAACTCTGCCAGCCGGCAGCAGCGGGCTCACTGGATCAATTAAAGGATCTGAGAACGATGCGCACACAGCATCAGTGGAGGACATTAGCAACCGTTTCCTTTTGCGACTGATGGGTCTGAAAATCACTGTGAATTATTGAAGAAAACCTGAGATAGCTTTAAACAGCACCCAGGTTTGTCATATAGCCGATACAGAGAAGCACGGAGCTGCGAGGCCTGGAACCGTTTCCTGTAAGTACCTTTAAGTATCCCCCATAACTTAAAACAATATGCTTTGTTGGACGTGTGTTCAACTCTACGGGAATTATACATTAACTTTAATTTCTTTCTGTTAGGAAGATGAAAATATCTATGTCTGTGTGTATGAACAGCCACATTAATAATGTTTAATATGCACAGTAAACACAGTGATGAGGTATGATGTTGTACTCACATGAAATCCCTGCGAGACAAAAGCTAAACACACTTGTCTTTACTCTTAGCTCTACGGTGACAGAGGACATCCTGGTCACACAGGCTAGCACAGGCTAGGAGCTAACCATGTTTGTTTCAGATGCAGGAGGAAGATGGAGTCTGCGGCTTGAACACAGCTCTGAGGTGGAGATGGTTGATGCACAAATGACTGTCTGAAAGCAGCAGCACAGATTTAAACCATCGAAAATGGAAGTGATTGACTCAAAGGCATCTGGATAGAAGATGACTGGACGAGAGAAGCAGCCGAGCAGCCAGGAGAGCAGGCAGAGGGATTACAGAAATATAATTACAGAGCTGGAAATGGAAATAATACTCGTATTTTTCACGAAAATCAAATCACTGTATTTTTGTATTTTATACCTGAATCAAGTCAAACACACAATGGGTCAGCAGAGACGACTGCCAACAACCACAACTGAATACAAACACTACTGTGAAGCTAAAGCCCAGCTCTCTCTATGAGTGTGAGGCTCTCTCGCTCTCGTTTTAAAGCTCATGTGTGCTGCTTTGGAACAAACACACAAATCCACAAGAGGAGCCGAAGTTCATGGAGTGAAATAGGAGTCAGAGCAGACCTCGTCATGCTCCACTCCACCCACACGTTTAATCAAACCCCCACACTATGCTGCCCTCGCGGGCGAGCACAGGGTGGAGAGGTGCTTCTTCTTTTTTCTTCTCCTCGTTTTAAGTGTTTGACACTGAATATTTCAGACAGTGGATCAGCGGCCTGAGAGTGGAAGACGAGAGGAACAGAGGAGAGGCTTTACACACAAGGCACGAGTGTTTTCAGACAGCCAGAGTGGCGTTTACAGCAGTGTGTGTGTGTGTGTGTGTGTGTGTGTGTGAGGTTAAAATATGGTAAATACAACCACATCATTCTATTTCAAAAGGTACACATCTCATGTTTCCATACAAACATCACACTGCTGGGAGCTGCTGCCACACACACTGTGTCAGCTTGTTGTTAGCTTGTTAGTGATGCTACACACCGCTCTTGCTCTCATAGTCACTCCTTAGTTTTTGTTCTCTTCATTATAGACAAAGCGACTGCTTCAAGCACACACTTCACAGGCCCAGAGTTCATGTAAATGTTAGAAATATCTGGAAATGAAATATTAGCTTTTTGCCTTTTTAGTTACATTGTTACTAAAATGTAACTAATAAAAAGATTTAAAAATGTAGCAGAAGAAGGTTTCATAGGAGTGTCATGTGACCACATTATTATCCACAGCTACGTTCAGCCTGGAGAGAAGCCGTGCTGCCTGTGTGCACCCTGCATGCACATCTGCATGCACATCTGCAGCTTTCCTTCACGTCATATTATTAAAACATCAAAGAGTTTGTGATGAGAAATTCTCAGGAGAAAAATTCAACATAAATGTTATCGTTTGGTTTCAGCTAATAAATATGAGACTATAAAATGTATGAGTGTTAAAGGCATCTGCAGCCTACAGGTGGAGAGAAACAAGAAGCCTTTTGTCTCGGAGTGCAAGACGAGTTTAAAAGTTCATCACAAACCGAGATGAAAAGCTCGTTCATGCACAGATTTATTTCTTTCATAGACGTTAGCTGTGTTTGCAGTATTTCACACATCTGTGAAGGAGTGTCAACAAAGTGAGATATGAGCCACAAACTGAAACTGGGATTACTCACGGTTTGTGATTCTCAGTGATTCCTCTCTGGTGCGTTTAATCTGCCATCGATGCCGGACTGTTGGGAAGCTCGCTTTTGTTAAAGTGCAGAAATGGTGTTGATTACAAGTTTGATTTGTTGTACAAAGACCTGTGGAGGGACTGTTGTTAGCAGATATTTAATATTTAATGATGCTGTCATCCACCTCCTACATCCATCACGCACGGACCTGGAAAATGCTGGAAGCAGTGTGAGAGTCCTGTTTGTCCTCTGGTGCCCACAGTCCTGAGGGGACACGGTGGAGGACGTGGATCATCACCACATGGATCCACACCGTGTGCCTGCTGCGGTCATCTGCAGTCCGTGGTGCTCCACATCTTTCTGCTGTTGTTGTGTTATTGTTATAGATCAGTCGTTCTGTGTAGAATGACTGGTGGGACGTCTCCAAGAGTTATTTCAAATATACATACTTATAAATTATTTACCACACGATCACCAAAACTCAGTTTAAACCAGGTTTTGTCTTTTTTGAAAAAGGGATCGTCCTTTTTATATCAGCCAATAGGCACGCTGACTGGGCCTAACCAGGAGCTCCAGGGCTGACACACACATTTAATGTTTTGATTGTTGCCATGGAGCTGTTATTATTAATATCCATCTGCTGTGAGTGTTTTAATGCAGTACAAATGTTAATAACCTCACTGAGTGTTTCAGTCAAGTACAGTTATTTTTGTTTGTATATTTATATTTATATTTGCTAAAACATAAAATTCATATAAGAAATAAAACTGGCTCATGTAAACTGTGTGTGTTGCTGAATAGGCCAATACTGTACTTTAATATTGTGGTGCAGGGTCATATCTTTTCTGAGGTGGTACTCATTGTGAAAACTACTGTTATAGACTGTGCTGCATCTGCTGATTCCAGCTATATTCATTTAGCTGCTGTAACAATGTGAATTTTATCTTATCTTATCTTATCTTAATAATTACAGCTCTTCAAAGGAGCCAGGGGACGAGTCCAGCCCTTTGCACAACTTACTAAAGCCCTGACTTTAGTAAGTTGTGCACATTTCTACATTCACGAGTTCCAAATGCTTTCTTCTTTCTCATTTGTATCCATTTTTCTTTTGTTTTGACTTTCTGTGCTTTCACAGCGAATTTCCTTATTTCAGTATGTTTCTATTATTTAAGCTTTATTCATGTTTAGTTTTAATTAAAAATTATTGTACGGAGAACATATGTCATATACAATATTTAGAAAAAAGAAGACGTGTGGTAGAATATCCCTGTGCTGCTGCTGCTGCTGCTGCTGCTGTTGGTGGGAAAGACAATGTTTGGCTTGGCAAATACTTAAAACAAGCATCATAAGCCCGAACCACCTCAACCTTTGGACTCTACTCTGAAGACCAGAATGTCTTCCAAAAACCTGGAAGGCTCCAGGAGTCTGTGCCAACAGATCTCTGGAGCTGTGTGAAGTGCCCTCCTCCTCCCTCCGGCCTCCTCCAGGGGTGTGTTCCCCCCTCTACACTAATGACTGTACCTCAGTAGAACCAGCTCTGAAACTCCTGCAGTTCGTGGATTACAGCTCTTATTCAGAATGGCGATGAGTTCAGGTACAAACAGGAGGTGAACCAGCAGGTCCACTGGTAGAGTCAGAACCATGTTGAGCTGAACCTGCTCAAACTCTCCTCTGACAATCCTCAACAAACAGTACCCAGTGTGGATCACTTCAGATTCCTAGGACCCATCTTTTCATGGGATTTGAGGTGGTCCTCACACACACTCTGACTGAGAGAAGGCCAAGCAGAGGTTGAACTTCCAAATCAGGAAGTTCAACCTGCAACCTGCACTTCCACCATCCAGTCTGTCCTGTGCACATCAATCACAGAGCAGGACAGGGCCAGACTGCAATCAGCAGAGAGGATCATCTGTGCTGATCCTCCACCAGGACACGTCCAGGGTTGTAGTGCCAATCAGAAAAACAAACTTAATAAAGTTGATTCTGACTGTGGTTCACTTAAAGAGGCAGAATGTGAACATAATCCACTGAACAGGTTAGTGGCATCACTCCACAGCTGGGAAAACTGCTTTGTAAAATCTGAATGTCATTTCGAGGAGACACACTTGGTACAGTATTGCAGTGAATCTCTTTGTGTCAAACTTGGGTGAAACTGTTGTTTTCTTCTAAGCATCTCTGTCAAGTTTTCTATGTAAATGAGCTCTCTCTATTGCCTCCATCTCCTGCTCTCTGTCCCAGAACAAGGTGGGAATCCTCCGCAGGGATCCAAGTTACTTCTCTTGTCAGAAAACAGACGGGATCATTGCTTTGTTCTGCAGCCCTGTTATCTTTGGCTGTGTGATAAGGAACTCCACAGAGTTTCCCTATCTGGAGGAAGAAGAAAGACAACCCCAAGGTAAGCTCAGATTATGACATGAATTTATCATTGCCATCACTTCTATTTACACCGGCTTTGTTGCTGCTTGCATGCACTCGCAGTGAGACAAATGTGTATGCTTGTTTGCTCACGTGTCAGTGCAAGCTTAGAGGAACACATTTGGAGGATGTGTCAATAACTTTTCTTTAATTACACTGGAGAACTCTGCAGACGTCTTGAGGAGTCAAAACCCCGTTTTCTCTGTAGGTTAATGGATCCTAAAATATTTGAATATCATGTTGCTGCCACACCCTGCAGCCTGTGGCAAAAACTCCTGAGTTATAAAAACATTGATTTTAAATGAATAACATACTGTTTCCTCCTCAGTAAATAGCTCTCAACCCAGCATTGATCCCACTGTCATCATCGTGACCTTAAATGAAGGAGTCAGAGGGAAAATCCACCCCTTCAGTGCAGCGATGGAGACTCAATGCTGTTTTGTGAGTCGTGGCACTGGGATATTAATATACAAGCAAACACAATACAAGCTTACACATTTGCTCATTTCCCAACAGTAGTTTACATCTGTGCCCACACTGTCCTGACATAAATAAATAAAGATTTAATAAGGTTTGGAGTTTGAAGACATGTAGAGTAAAGCATCTTCAGGCTTGAGATTAAAATGAGTTCCTTATTTGTATCACATTTTCTGTCTTTGACTTCAGCTACTCTCTAAACACAAATGTAATGCAGTCGGCAAATATCTATCGTACAAGTGATCTTATTTTACCCACAAACAACAAACAAACACAAAAACAACCTTGAAGTGATTCTCACATATCTGGTTCGATACGTGGTCAGGTGCAACGTGTGTCAGGCTGCAGTCAAGTTCGGAGGCCGTGGTGGTCCGGTCCGTTTAAGGTTGCGTAGACTGAATGTCGCCTCACTGGTAGTGAAGGAGCCTGAGCTAAACCACGAGGTGGAGAGATGCTGGCGAGATGTAGTCGGGTGATCTGGAACTAGCCTCCTGGACTGGGGGCTAGACTGTGTTCCAGTCCAGAGCTGCCCTTGGTGACAGTCGGCATTTCGGGGTGAGTGTAAATAGAGCTCAACAGACCATGTTCCCCTCGTAGTGGTAATACCCAAAATAGATGGTGGACACCAGAGGTGACGGGAGCCATCAAGCTGAAGAGCAGGTCCTGTTGATTAGCCAGTAACAGGTTCTGTTGAGCTGAGATGAGTTCAGCTCTGGAGGTTGACTCAAAAACTCTGGTGTGGAAGGAGTCAGGAGAGGCTGCAGCACAAGACTTTCAGATGGCCACAAAGTGATGTAGGGTGGAGATCTTTATACCACGTGCCAAAGTGGTACAGTGCAGCTCCCCAAACTGTAATCCCTCATGAGTCAATTATCAAAGTAATAGTGTTACATCCTGCATATGTTCTGGATACTGTGGATCACCTGAAAAAGAAAACCTCAAATCAGAAGAACTTGATCTTCATTTAGCCTGAAAAAAGAGTGTGTTGCTCTAAGAGGGGAAAAAAGTAAAAATAGGACATCTGTCAAGAAATGCTGTGTGGCAGGATCGGAGCCAAATGCAGGACTCGCACACAAAGGGATGAACTGGGCAGCTTTATTGCACTGTGCAAACACTCAAAAAATAAACTCACGAAACACAAACTTGAAACTAAGGACTTACACACTGGGAAACTAAGTGTGATGGAAAACAACAACAGGAAAACACAGGGTTTACAAACACGAGGGATCACGAGGTGATGAGACACAGGAGGGGAATCACAATCAAATCACTTTTATTGTCACATCACATGTGCAGGTACACTGGTACAGCACATGCGAGTCTTGTGTGCGAGCTTCACAAACAACAGAGGTGTGAGCAACAGACGTTTGTGACAACAGCTGTGTGCAGATCAACAATGGATAATATATCGAGTGCAGAGAGAGTATGAGCGTGCAGCGTTTAAAGTGTGGAAATATGTGGGAAGAAAACTTCTTTTTACAGCGAAAAAAACCCTAAACTTCCAAGCAAGCACCGAGTAGCTACGACGTAATGGGAAACTCACAGAGAAACTCGCGGATTCTTCCACTGACCGCTGCGGCACACCTGCACCAGGGTAAACCTCCGCCTACCCCACTCCTGCTTTACAGGTGAAAATAGAGCAACAGGACCGCTAGTCTTTGACTTTATTTATTTTCTGCTGTGTTTTAATTCAATTAAATTCAATTCAATTCAATTTTATTTATATAGCGCCAAATCACAACAAATGTCGCCTCAAGGCGCTTCATAGATACAGAGAAAAGCCCAACAATCATATGACCCCCTATGAGCAGCACTTTGGCGACAGTGGGAAGGAAAAACTCCCTTTTAACAGGAAGAAACCTCCAGCAGAACCAGGCTCAGGGAGGGGCGGGGCCATCTGCTGTGATTGGTTGGGGTGAGAGAAGGAAGACAGGATAAAGACATGCTGTGGAAGAGAGACAGAGATTAATAACAGATATGATTCAATGCAGAGAGGTCTGTTAACACATAGTGAGTGAGAAAGGTGACTGGAAAGGAAAAACTCAATGCATCATGGGAATCCCCCGGCAGCCTACATCTATTGCAGCATAACTAAGGGAGGATTCAGGGTCACCTGGTCCAGCCCTAACTATATGCTTTAGCAAAAAGGAAAGTTTGAAGCCTAATCATAAAAGTAGAGATGGTGTCTGTCTCCCGAATCCAAACTGGAAGCTGGTTCCACAGAAGAGGGGCCTGAAAACTGAAGGCTCTCCCTCCCATTCTACTTTTAAATACTCTAGGAACAACAAGTAGGCTTGCATCTATTTGAAAGACTGAGCGTAAACACAAAAAATATTTTATTTTATGTGCTGGAATGTGCAGAAAATAGGTTTAAATGTTAAACTAATTTCTTCCAGTCAGAGAATGTTGCAGATAATTAAATGTTTGCTTGATGCATAAAGTTAAAAGATTAAAACTAATAAAACAAGTTTTAAAAAGAGACCTTTTCATTTGATTACATTTTGTATGATGATTATGTAGAAAAAGTAGAATTGGGCTGAAAGATCTATCACTTTATCACCTATTCAGGTTGTAAATCATGTTTTTAAAAAGTAACTAAGTAACTAAATAATTAATTACTTTTGAAAATAAGTAATCAGTAAAGTAAAGGGATTACTTTTTTCGGGAAGTAATCAGTAATTAGTTACTGATTACGTTTTTAAAGTAACTTGACCAACACTGGTCACCAGTATATATGTCCTGTAACATTGACCAGTGAATGACGTCACCAATGAAAGTTTAACAACAAGAGAAACAACAATCATAACCATCAGGTGTATCATTATATATACAGCTACTTTCAATAGTCTTTCTCTCTGATTGATCATGCTGATAACTTCAATAATTACTTTCTCCAAACCATCATCGTGTCCATTTGACTCCATTCCTACAGAAAATGTATCAATGCTTCAATCTTATATACAATGAATCTCTATTAATAGTCTACGTATCACCAGAGGTGGCAAAAGTATGGACATCATCTACTTAAGCAGAAGTACAGATACAAGTGTTAAAATTACTCCAGTAAAAGTTGAAGTATTGATTCAACTTCTTTACTCAAGTAAAAGTAAATGTGCTCAAAGTAAGAACATAAAAAGTAGCTCTTTGGAGGGCGTTTCTACCTGTGATGTTTGTGAAAAGCTAACTTGTGCTAAATTAACGTAACAATAAATAAACTTCATTTCAGTTTAAATATTAATTCTAATAAAGGTACCCAGCTTTAACTCGAGCAGAGAAAATGAAGGACTATAAAAACAGCTCTGTGTTCTGTTGCCTCCACTGCAGAGCTCTGACTATGAACAGGATAATTAGAAGGGAGAGTATTTTCATGCAACCTTTAAATAGCACACTTAGTCCACCTCAGTTTGTTCTGCAGCACGTTTCACTAAATGAAAAAACATAACGTCACATGTACAGACCCAACATCTGATTTAAAAACATGAGGACAGTAAGTGAAGTTCGCTCTCATTCTTCTCTCTCTGTCAAATACAGCAGCTGGACTTTTAGCTGCAGTTTGTGTATTTGTTAAACTGATAGAAATGTTGCATTTGAAACTGATACATAAAAATATTACTCCTTTAATGCTCCTCGCTCCTCTTTTGTAGCACTAGCTAGATGCTGAAGTAGCGCAACTGTAATTTATGGACAATTGCAGTCATTAAATATCGATAAATACAAACACCGTCCCACTTTAACCCCTGACTTTGGCACAAGGCTTTGCCTCGTTCATCTCTTTTTACCTGGTGATTAACCCTACCATAGAACCAAGTCCGCCAGAGCTTATATTATATGTTTACATGCTGTGGAGCCATTTTTGGGAGCATTTCAAGTTGCTATACATCAATACAACCACTACAGCCTACATTTTAATAATATGTCTGCATTAAGTGCATAGTAATTACATAAATTGCAAAAAAGTGCAATAAACTACAAAAAAATTTAAAATCGTTTTTGTTTTTTTAACATATATTTCTAGTTAGAGAAATTTAAGAGGCTTATCCCTCAAAACTGTAAATACAAAAAAGTTGCACAAAATATTTTCCCACCACAGGAAATTTATTTTGAGTGTCTTCATAGTTTTTGAAATACACCAATTTTTATATACTGCAGGAAAAACTAAAATAAATATTATTGTGCAAATTTGCAAAAAAGCAGCACATGCATCAAAATAAACTATTTCCAGCAGTGCAATATGAGTCCTAAGCATCCCAGAAACCACACAGAAAGTCATAAAGTCAAACATAACTTTTAAAAACACCAGTATAGGCTCATGAGGCCTTTATGGTAAAAAACTACATTTGCGCTAGCTCACGTGGTTGCAGAGCTACCGGGATTTAAAAATAGTTACGCAAAACAGAGCGTGCCCGCTCCGACCGGCTTTAAAGGGTTAATGCATGTCTTTCATGTGTTAGTGTTTAGACTCAAACCCGTTTGATGTTTGAAGGCCCACAGTGACGTGTAATAATAATTCACCTCAAATTAAAAGTAACGAGCCTGTTTTGAAAATGTAGAGAGTAGAAAGTGCCTGGTTAAAGAGTCAGTTCATCACAGCACAGAAACAGCTTCAGTGAAGGTTACAAATGATCTTCTTATGGCCTCTGACAGTGGACTCATCTCTGTCCTGATAGACCTCAGTGCAGCGTTCGATACTGTTGACCATAATATCATAGCAACCATTCGCGCTCACATTCACATCTATGGGCAATTTAGATTAATCCATTAACTTATCCCCACAAGCTGCATGTCTTTGTGGGGAGGAAGCCGGAGGAAGCCGGAGGGAACCCACACAAACACATGGAGAACATGCAAACTCCACACAGAAAGACCTGATGGTGGAACTGAACTCAGGACCTTCTTGCTGTGCGGCAACAGTGCTGACCACCGTGCTGCCCGTTTGAATCATATCTAACTAATAGACAACTTTGTGTGTGAGGAGGACCGCCTATTTACATGAACAAACTGGACAGAGGTTAATTGTGGAGGACCATTCACGTTTACACCAAACACACTTCCCTTACCCATTATCATTCGAAGCATACATTTGCTGCCCTTAAACACACGGCTCTGGATACGTAGAAGATGGATGGACATTATTAGTCATGTCATTGCGACTTGGGCATCAGTCTGAAAAATCCTAGAATCAGCTGTGATGAAGTAGTGCACACAGTCCAGTATCACAGAGAGAACAAACAGGGGATCCGTGTTGGGCACAGAAATCTATTCTTTAGAAATGCAAGAGAAGCTTTATCCAAATGTCAGCAAGCTTTTTTGTCCCCACAAAGCCATTGTGCTGTTTGTACAGTGTTACCCTCTGCTCTCCCACAAGCCTCTGGGGCCTCGTCTTGACCACCTGACAGGGGTTCCTATGTTGCAGGTGACCTTCTCCAGCCAGCACGCCGTCCAGACCGGGGAATGAGTGGTTTCTTTCTTTTTTATCTTGATATCCTTAAAGCCATGACTGTTTCTATGTATATGAGGCCAGTTGATGCAGCCCTGATGGAAACAAGTCGTGCACCTGTGTGTCTTTGAAGATAAATCTGCTTTTATTCCAGCACTGTCACGTGTTTATACTTCTTTTCATCCAGACCTTTAAAAGCATGTAATCTCACCTGCAGATCTGTTTTAGTCCACTGATATCTGACAGGGAAACACAAGCAGTGTGACACGCTAGGTGAGGATCAAAGACTCCGTCACTTTACAGAGAAAGGAAAAAATGTGGAAGCTGGAACATTAAAAAAGCAATATCAGCATATAGTAACTCAGTTTCCCAAACTCTGCCTCTCACTCCGATGTTTTCCTCCCAATATTAGGACTCTGCTCCCTCAGCACAGCTATGGATGTACCGCGAGGTCTGTTTGCATCGTAGCCTGCAGCGCTCTCCTGCTAGCGCTCTCAGTGGATTTATCATAGACACGCCAGGCTTTTTGAAGACTGTAAACCAGGGCTGAGCTTTTATGTCATGCAAAGCAGGAGCGCCAAGTGTAATCACACAGTTTATGATTAGTATACTAAACACTTTAAATTCACACATTTGACCCACTTAGTGTATAATTTCACAGAGCAAGAAGCAAGATTTTCCAAAAGGTGTTTTCACCAAAATGCCCCTCACATGGCTCGACTGAGCGAGCAAAGATATTGTTGTGCTGTTTGTTTTGCTTGGTGCATACAGGAAAACAGCAATCACTGGGCTGTAAGAACTGCATCAGTCCCTGCTATGCACTAATGGCTCCTGCAGCAGGCTGACATTACACAGCGTAATTACTAACAGGCAGGAAGGCGGCCACCACAACTCGTGATGTGACGTTTACCCCGGTTTGTCCCTTTAAGTGTGATTTTTGCTCTTTGGTGAATCTCAGTCAGGTCAAAAACGCAAAGCCAACGCAGGCTCCTGTGGGCCACCATGCTGGTCCTACCTGGACACATGTGCTAAGAATGGTATGAAGGTATAATGAAATTAATACTTAACTGCTATTTAATTTTTTATTGTATTATAGGGGGTCTTTACAATATTAAGTGCCCTGAGGTGACTGTAATTTGGTGCCATGTAAATCAAATTAAATTGAATTATTACATGGAGTGGGAGGAGCTACTGAGTGTGTCGGCAGGAGCTGCAGCTCCTCTTATATGACGGGCATGTTTGTACCTTGCTCTTTAACAAATTCCTCTCGAGATTTAATCAGATCAACATGATCGGTGCTCACTTTGTTTCCTGAAAGGGTGTGTCCGTAGCACCGTGGTGTTGTTGAATACCTCCTACAGTGGACAGGAAGTAACTTAGCTGTGCAAACAGCCAGTTAGACTGCAGATATCCATGTGACTGCAGGAAATGCCTCGATCATGCCCCAACCTACAGGAAGGTGTGAGTGACCTGTTATTGCTGCTTGCTGCTTTATTTTTGTAACTCAGTTGCAGAAAAAATAACCAACAGGAAGTAAATTTGGTCAACAGACTATATGTAGAGGTAAAATTATCCACGATCATGAGAAATGAGTGGAACGAGCGACTGGTCCAAACAAGTCATGATATGAAAGGTCTGCTTTTTACCAACTGATGTCACACTGACACTGTTGGTGACCTGGATGTAGATGTGGACGAGCTTCCACTTCACAACCATGAGCTTTGTGTAATAATGTAACTATATTACAGAATACCATCGTCCTCACAAAGCACATCCTGTTCGTTACACACAGTGTTTATGTGTTTGTCTGTTCATTCAGTGTGTGCAGCTGCAGTCTGAAGCTTGTCCCCTCTTCACTAAAACATAAACGCCACACTGATTTGCATCTCCACTAAAACCATTTGATGGTTTTCCCAGCACAGTGGGATGTAATCAAGTGCATAGTGAGAGATTTTGAGTAGTGATGCAATGCATCCCATCTTGTTTGACAACGTTCCTCTCTCTGTTTGACAAACCTGGGGTGTTTCCAGCGTTCCAGCTCTACATGCAACATGTGATGACCTGAGTAAATGATGCTCACACTGAAAAGGATTTGATATTAACAACACTCATAGATAACAGGAAGTGAGCACACAGTTAGCCAGAGAAATGCATTCACAGGCTGAGTAATGATAGATGCACACTGACGGGAGAGGAAGCAGCTACCATCAGACAAGATGTGAAACAGTAGCTTTGTGATTTTTTGACAGGCTGGACTTTGATGTTCAAGCCGAGACGCTCCGTTATGTTCGCTCTTGGATTGTCAGTAATTAGACCAAACGTGTTGTTGTTACTGTGCGACTGAGCTACACGAAGCTGCCGATGTTTAGTTCCCAGCACTCTGTTGACAGTTCCACTGTGAGCTGGGACATTGCTCTGAGTACATTACTCTGATGCTATGTTAGCTGTGTTCATCTGGTCCATTTATATGTAATCATTCCAATGATTTACATCTAATTTACACTAGACTGTCCACCGCTCAACCTCCCGCTTTTACAAATAACTCCAGGCTCATCATAACGGTGCGTTCACACCAAACGAGATAGACACGACCAAAAAGCGCCAGACGCTCCTAGCTGGTGGCGTGCACATTCGCACCTCGACGCGCGTCCAACGCGAATTGGTCAACGGAAATGTGGGAGGAAGTAGTGCCAGACGGTATGTTTGGTATGGCAGCTGTCGAGCTAGCGTTTGAAGAGAGAGTCTCGGCATTAAGGACGCCCTCGCCGTACCTGGGTCCATCAGGTCCTCCAGAAGCGTGAGCAGTTTGGTGAGTTTCACCATTTGCTCCAGGAGCTGTGCCTGGACGACGGCTGCTTTCAGCGGTACCACCGTCTTTCACTCGCCCAGTTTGAGGACCATTTGAGGACCTTTTCACTAATACTCTCGTGTGAGGCAGCGTCTCTCCAGAGCAGGAACAAGGCTGAGAAGGAAATGTTCCATTGGAGACTGGTGTGGCCTCTTCAGGGACTCCAGGATGGTCAGCCCCACTGCCGATGGACCGTCTTGGGACCCGTCCCTCGTCCTCCTCGGAGCTGTCCTCCTCTGTGGGCCTGTAAAACACAGCACAAAACAACACAAAGTAATGAGAAGGCTGCTACTAGATTTTCATTTCAACATTGAAAAAAAACAGGATATAAACAGATTGGTTGTAGATATTTAGTAAAGGTAATTGTTGGGTCTGTGTTTCCACAAGCCCCGCTAGTTTAGAGACTTATTCATCATGAAGAAAACAAGACAGTCAGCGATCGATTGATTTACTTGCAAGGGAGGCCTCGTCGGTATCTCAGGAATGCACTTCGAACCACAAAATGACCCCAAATCCGGCCTCCGCTTGTTGCCTTTTATTGGGAAAACAGTTCACACAATACACATCACAGCAAAAGCACCTCCCACCGTAAAAGCCCCCAATGGTTCTAAGACAAGGTGTGTGTGTGTGTAAACATCTGTATGCATGTGCAAGAACGTGTGTGTTTGTGTGTGTGTCTGTATGCATGACTTCCTGCTGACAAAAAGGGTCATAAAAGCAGGAAGCAACCACACAAGAATCAGATCTTTCTGATAGGATGTATCTGCAATAAAACCTCCCCCGAGCACAGAGTGGCTGGAGAGGTGCTCAGAGACAAAGGAATGTCTTGATCCTACAGATCGAACTAAGACCTTACAATTTAAGAAACACAATGACAACATTCAACAATTAGACTTAACAGTAATCACAAGGGAATCCCACAGAGTAAAAAGCTATCAGTGCTGCTGTACATACCTGTGGGTGCAGCAGCAGGAGCTGAGGGACTGGGGAGCCAGGAGAAGCAACAGGGGATGCTCTGCTGCAGCATCAGTTGGCTCTGTCAAGACAATATTAAATGTTAACAGGTTGAAAACAATAATCATAGAGAAAGTTTATACAGTGGTCCCTCATTTAGTGCAGCAGGGGTTCTCAGAATAACTAGCCCCTCACCACGCACTTTATACACTTTTTTCCCCACACATGAACATTACTCAAAGTTCTCACAAGCTGATTCTCATAGTGCAAACCTTTGTAGATTGCAAAACCTAAAAGTATTATTATGCCACGTTTTGTGATGAACGGTGGGACCACTGTATACTGTTTATTAATAAACAGTAACGTATATTCCTATATGACAACATGCATGAATTAACTGCCTACATTAATTCATTGTAAACATACCTTCTGACTGAGACTCTTCTGCTGCCTCTTCGGGCTGTCCCTGGTCCTCAGGGGGGATGTTCTCCACGGTCCCCACCATACTGGGTCTCCCGCAGGGTGAGGAAGGGGTCCAGAAACCCCATGACCGCGACAACTTCCATCTCCTCCTCGATCCTGCTGCAGACTCACTCCTCTTCTCCTTCTCCGTCCTCTTCTTCTTGTTGTATGTGTCCCTGAGGCTCTTCCACTTTCTCCTGCAGATGTCCTCTGAATAAACACATTGTCTTGTTGACGCTCAGATTTTTCCCACTCGAGCGGTAGACGCGATACGCGCGAATGTTGCTCCCGCAACTGACGCGTTTTCGCGACGCAAATCTGCTTCTAAATTTTCGCAGGAACCCCAGTCGCACTTCATTGCACTCCTCCATTGACTTTACCTGTAAACCTGACGCTCTGGTCTATCGCGTTCGGTCTGAACGCACCGTAACTCCAACACATCATCTGAAGCATCTTTCCCAAATTATGAAATGCTAAAACTTACCCAAAGCATTTAGTTGTGAGCACATAACAGAATTTGAACTCTCACAGAGAATTCACCCATCTTCTTCCCCTTATCCAAAGCAGTGGGCTAAATCATTCTGTCCAAACCAAACGGGAACAAGAAGTGGGTCGTACATTCAAACACAGTGAGTGGGAGTCGTTATGTGAAGGAGCTTCTCATATAACACTCCTCACAAGCTTTCACAGCTTAAATTATTCACAAAACTTATTTTACATGAGGACGACTCAACATGATGAATTAATCCGTATCAGGTGTTTGTCCTGGATGTAGGACAGACACAGGTAACCTCACCCACGTGTACTGGAAACTGGAAAGAATTAGCGGGAGACTGTCACATTCGAGATTCCCTGTAGCATTCCCAGGTCGGAGCACCCAGTCCAGCTCTGTCAGGTGACTTATGGTTGCCATTAGTGTGATAAGTTCCTGTTTGGTAGTAAATGTGTGGTCGTGTGGCCTAAAGAAATCAGTAACCAGAACTGCGTGTCGCGATGTGATACACCACAGTTCATTCATGTTATAACCTTCATTTAGAAACTTTAAAGACACATAAGGCTGACCAAAGTGCTGAACAACAGAAATATAAGAAATACAATAAGAATAATAAATGCGATAAAATAATAAACATAGTAATATGTTACGTTCTTAGTCTAGGCGAGTATTGAACGCAACAAGAAGTTGGCCCACTCACACACCACCCAAGCATGAACACCAACAACAATATCTAAAGTGCTAAGCAGCCATTTATTTTCTTCAGCAGTGCCAAAAACAACAAACAAAACTCCCTAATGGTCCCTACGCTTTCCTACACAAAACCAAACAAAAGACAATTCACTTACCTAACTTCCTAAATGAAAAACAGGAGAAAACGTAATCAACAAAAATGGCTTCTCACGCCTACTAGGCTGCTGCAGTGAAGGATATATACAAGGTGAACAAAATACACGATTGCTACTTGACAAAACTATTTACAGCTATTTACAAAATGGAGGTACTAACGCCAGACACACACACGAGGTTATACTTGCAAATCACTTTGTCAAAGAAACTCTACACAGCAACGAATCAAAACAGAGGTTCTTTGTTGGATGGTGGAGGTTAGTAGAGAGGGGGCCAGGTGTCATCTGGTAGTTAAATACTGGAGGTGATTAGCCAATTATCCAATCCAAGGACAGGAAGAGACTCCACCCAGCTACTCAGCAGGCACGCCCAGGTGTCCACCTCCTAAGAGAGAGGGGAAAAAACCCACAGCCATCCTCTGGTGGGAGGAGTCACACATAAAACAAACACTGCCAACATTAGATCATAACAAATAACAATACAATATAAGTAAATACAAGTCAGTCAACCACTGAGTCAAAGGCCAGCGAATAAAAATGTGTTTTTAATCTGGATTTAAAAACCAGCACTGATGCCGATCGCCTAACGTGAAGAGGAAGATTATTCCAAAGGAGCCACGATAGAGAACGCTTGGTCTCCTCAGTTTCAGCCGTGGTCTGGGGACCAGAGCAACAGCTGCTCAGCTGACCGGAGCGAGCGAGTGGGGACACAGGGCTTCAGCAAATCAGACAAATATGCAGGTGCCAGACCATTTAAGGATTTAAAAAACAATAAAAGCACTTCAAAATGAATCCTAAATTCAATTGGAAGCCAGTGCAGGCTTGTGCAATTTCCTTCTACCAGATAAAAACCGTGCCGCAGCGTTCTGGACTAGTTGCAGGCGTGTCAGAGTGCCCAGTCCAACCCCTATTAAAAGGGAGCTGCAATAATCCAAGCGTGAGGTTATAAAAGCATGGATAACAGTCTCCAAGTCACGCCTTGAAAGAAAAGGTTTGACCTTCGACAGACGCCTGAGGTGATAGAATGACGATTTCACCCCATTCACGTGGCCATCAAGAGTAAGTGCAGAGTCGATTTTTAACCCAAGATCGGTAATCAAGCTCTTCAGGTGAGGGTCAGAGCAGCAAGGTCAGCATCAGGGATATCAGAGGAACGATTCAGGCCGAACAGAATTGCTTCTGTTTTATGTTCATTAAAATTTAAAACATTTTGAGCCATCCATGACTTTACATCACTGAGGCAATCAAGCAGGAGTCTAAGTGGGGAGCTATCAGAACGACTGAAAGGAAAATAAAGCTGGCAGTCATCAGCATATAGATGAAATGAGACTTTGTGTTTACGAAAGATCAGCCCCCAGTGGCAGGAGATGAAAACAGTAATGGCCCAAGAATAGATCCCTGTGGTACACCCCACGGCAGAGGGGCCACAGAGGACGAGCCCAACTTAACACAGAAGCTCCTGTTTGACAGATGTGATTTTATCCACAGGAGAGCCGAGCCAGAAATGCCCACACAACGCTGTAATCGAGAGATCAGCAGGTCGTGATCCACTGTGTCAAATGCAGCAGTCATATCTAGTATAAGCTACCAGGATATCACTCATGACCTTTATGAGAGCTGTGCTGTGAAACGGCTTAAAGCCGGGCTGAAAAACTTCAAACATTTGAGTTATTTAGATAATCCATCAGCTGAGTGTGAACAACCTTTCCCAAGATCGTACTCTTATTCTATTGAAACAAGGTTGTGTTTTAATAAAACTGCTACATCTGTGCTTTTGTCGTCTATAAGCTTTCTATGTTCCCAGCATTATATCATATTTATAAGGATGTTCTGTTTGGTATCATCTCTAAATAATCAGCTTCATCGTAAAGTCAAATATGCTTTTGCTAAATAACAGCTGAGACATAAATGCACATTTTTACTGAAGCTCAGTGTTTGAAACAATTCACTTGATTTCCACTGCTGTATTTTTTTCATTAAATATGTTTGATATGTTAGTCAGGTGACAGCTACAGCACAGATGTTTCATGTGTTTCCCATATTCTGTTTCCATCATTTACCCCAGACTCATGGACTACTAGCTTATTTTAGCATTACTGTTGGCTAAGAAGACACAGCCTAACAATTGTTTTACACACACACACACACCGACAGGACAGGTAAAATGTGTGGCAGTGGGAGGAACAGTGACATGTTGATTTCTTTTTCCTTTCTCGTGTCTTATCGTGTCTTGGTCCCTCTTTTTAGTTTCATGTCCCTGATGTTTGAGTATGTTACTCCGTGTAAATGGGCTCTCAGAGACAATGCTACACAAACAGATGCAGAGGGTCTTTGCTTTAGACTGTTGTGTGCAGACTTTGTTTCCTCTCCTGGTGGGATTTTCTTCTCACTGCTGAAAATAATGCTGCTTTGTTTCAGGATTGTTGCAAACTACTAATCTTAGTCTCAGGTGTTTCTCTTCCTGGTAGCAGAGAGTGAGCACATGGTTGTTGTAGTTTCTGGGTATCCACTGAGTCTCCTTTCATGAGAGTGACTGTAGCATAGCCCTCAGCTGTCCACTGGTAGCAACATGATGGCATCCAGCAGACACGGGAGGACCCCTGTGTCCACTGCGATGCACACTTGTACAGGCTGAGTGGGGTAATGAGAGTGTGCTTGTGCCTGTTTCTGAGGACGCCGTCAACAGGAGACTAACAACAACCCCACAGCAGAAAATGAAACCTCTGTCCAAGCAACAGCTCCCAGTGGACACTGTAGCATCTGCAGACACTATTACTGTTCTGCACCGCAGAGCCGAGGCGAGGAAGAGGAGGACGGAGCGGTCCCTTGAGTTAAGGGTGTTTTTCAGATTTAGAGAGATTAGACTGTGTTTGTGTGTGTGAATCAGTCACACCGCACACACACAGCATCATTTACTCAGCGTGGGCCTCTCAGCCCGCCCACGCTGCACCTGTGCTGCATGTGCAGCCACCGCGACAGATTTATAATCAGAGGCGCGGCCGTGCTTCATATCCCTCTCAGTCGTCACCTGTTGCCCTGACATTTGCTCAGCTCGAGATCAGATCCATTAACACATCGCAGCAGCCGTCCAGCACACCAGGACATGTGACCGTGCATCAGGGTTGTGTCTTCTTTGACATTCTTCTTCCTCGTACGGTATGATTTGTGCTACAGATCAGAGGGTTGGTAGTACGATCCCTGGCTCCTATCTATGGGCCACATGTGTCTGTGAGCAAGACACTGGACCCCAAATGTGTGTGTGAGCTGTCCTACATGACCGTCCTACACCTGCTCACTGCTTTTCAGTGGAGTCCTTTCTTTTAATTAGTCTCTTTGTTTGCAGGAAATATTTCCCACTGGTGATCATACGGGCACTTGAATGTGGACAGGCTTAGTATGTGCAGCAGCACATGTGTTGTGCTCCACATGATGAGGATCTGGAAAAACCAACAGATGAATTGATAGACTGAGTTTTTGCTGTTCTCATAGAGAACATCCTTACTGTTGGAGTGATTTTGATAAAAGTTGTCATTGTTGTGCGTAAAACTGTAAACCTTGTCCTGCATGTTCAGATATTTTTCTGTTCCTCTCCTACATCTAGGATGGTGGGGATGCTATGAGCTATAGTGTTGCAGGCACATTGCATGTAAGGTTCTGGTTTCCTTATTCAGTAAGGAATGTTTACTTCCTGTGTCACCTGTGCTTGTACATGGTGGACCGTTAAAGGAGCTGAGCCATATATGGGATGAGGGGAGATGACCCTTTCATTACTCGGGATGTTGTTACACGGTTGTAACCAGGAAGACACACACACACACATTCACTCACATGCTCGCACGTGCATATATACACACAGTGCCTTAGCTTCTACGACACACCACATGGGTTTTGCAATGAGGTATTTCTGTAACTGTTGTCACTGAATAAAAGGCTGTGAGGGGACGCTGGTTCTTTTACGCTGGCTGGGATCAGGTGAGGGGCTTTCAGATCCAAGATCCTGACCGGACCGGCTTCCCTTGCAAGTTGAAATGGATTAAACTCTGATTGTCTTGCTTTGTTCACGGGGATGCGTCTCTGAGCTAGCGAGGCCTGCAGACCTAACACTTGCATGTTTGTCAAGGTCAGGCACTGCTCGACCTCTCAGCAGCATGAAGCAGGTTTAACCTCCGTGGATAACTTCTACCTTCATGACAGCTGCATGAAACTTTTCAATCGTTATCCTTTTGCTTTAAAACTGTAACTGTGCAGCTCTCGCTTGTAGATGCTGCTGTGAACCATAACCCGCACAACAAGCTCATGTTTCAGTTTCATATAATTTACACACAGTCTGTAGAAACAATGGGATAAATCTAATGCACAGTCCTGATGACAGGACACTCTGAGGTTCTGTTAATGCAGCACAAGATCAGTCAGATGGTTTTATTGTTGTCTGATTACTGCTCCATGAGTCTGAGGATGCAGTGCTGTTCAGTTCATGGTCTGTGCCTCTGTATTAGCCACCCTGATAATACTTTGGCTGTTTTTAGTGCTAACCGGGGACGCACTGAGATTTAACAGTCTGCCTGAGGGCCAAATGCTGATATTATATCACTATCTGCTGGTTTTGTTTCTCTCGTCATTTAGTCACAATTTTCTTTCCAGGAAAAAAGAAACATAAAATATTTATTTTATAGTATTTGCCAACATGCTGGCATCAGGCCGACCAGCACATATACGAAAATATAATATGTAGTGATGTATTTACTAGAAAGGAGCTCAAGAAGAAGACCTATTTTTATCCAGGACATTTCTCCATGCCTGTTTGGACTTGAAGACCAGGTGACTGTGATAAGTCGACATGACCGTGTCACTTTGAGTTAGCAAAGGCAGGCAGAGCTGCGTGGCTCCTCTGGCACCCTATAAAGGATGACTCACCATATTTGCTATATGCCATATATCTAAAGTGACATTATGTGTTTATGTGAAATATTACTTGGAAACTTACAATAGAATTTATTAAACTGCGTATTTGAATAGACAATAAGTAATAGAAACATCAAGCAAAGCTTATATTTTACAAACAAAAACATGCTGTCATGATTTTCTCCTCCTGGTGCTCTGTAGGCTCGCAGATCCTCTGCCTCTTCAGTCACACCAACCCATGACTTGACATGTGGTCTCCTCAGAGGTGGAGACCCTCAGACTGTGTGGGCCCCACAGGCCTGGGCTCAGGCATCACCTGATGTATACCGGCTCAGGTGTAGGTGCTGAGCCTGCCTGTACTAAAGATTTAGGATACAAAGGTGCAGAATATGGAGGCTGAGGCTGCTCAGCAGGGTAGCCGTCTCTTCTGACAACAGGAGGTGCTCTTTTCTTCCAATTTAGCGTCTTTCGTCCGATATATCCACTCTCCCTCCTATACACATTTATAAACCATTTCAGCCTCTACGATCTAACTTTGTCTGCAAACAGCTCCTCCTTTTGATGTACTCATCTGTAATCCTGTCAAATCTGGTAACTTCTAGTGGGAATGTTGATGTCTTCTCTGCCTCTGGTCCATTTGTTTGTGCCACCATCTTCAAACCATACATCAGTATCATCTTGTAAACCTTCCCGTTCACTCTTGCTGCTATCCCTCTGTTATAAATCATTTCTGACACTCCACACAAGCCCTGTTTTCTATGCTTAAATGTCTTCTGACCAACATTCACACTCTGATGAGCTAAGAGCAACTTGGAGTTAGCATCATGGCCAAGGCATGCATGTAGCATGCAGACTTGAGTGTCCAAGGATCGAAACACCAACCATCAAGATGTCTGTGAAGGTTCTCAGTCATCCAGGTCATCGTAGTCTAAGTAGCTTGGAAAGAAAAGCGTCTGGACTTCTTTAAGTTACTTGAAGACGTTTCACCTTCATCCGAGAAGCTTCTTCAGTTCTAAGGTCAAATGGTGGAGAGTCCCAGATTGAAACCCAGTGGGAGTTTCCCCCCACAGAGGATCATGGACCCCCTAATGATCCTCTACCTAATCGCCTGAGCCAAGGTGTGAAACTGGGTGTGGGTCCCAATCAGCCAGAGTTTCGGGTGAGTTCATTGTGAAACCTGGCCCCACCTTATCATGTGATGTCATGTGAGGTCAGATGGCCCAGGATGTGAGTGGGCGTTAAGGCATCTGGGGAGGGATCTCAAAACTGGATTATAGATGGCAGAGAGTTGGTGTCGTAAACCACCGCCTCTGTTCAAAGATGGTCGCTCACAGTGGACATAGATGCTTCTTTCACTCCTCTTTCAAACCATCTGTCCTCTCTGTCCAAAATGTGGACATTGGCATCCTCAAAGAGTGACCTTTGACCTTTAGATGCAGATGGACAGTTGAGTCTTGTCCCGTGGAGGTGGCTCTTCTCTTTGCATTCCTCGCTGCACTGTACAGCAAACACCACATTGTTAAGTCTGTGTTTAGGAGTTTTGTCTTTGTGATGAACCAGTTTGTGTCTGAGTGTGTTGCTGGGTCTGAAGTAAACTGGGATGTTATGTCTGGAGAAATGTCTGATACACCGGCTACAAAGGGGATGACAGTGTTGTAGCGTTTGTCTTTCTTATCCTTCCTCGCTGGTGTCCAATCTTCTTTTCTGTGCATCTTTGGTTATCCTACTTGGACTTTCATCAAGTAAGCAACGATGGTTTAACTACAGCCAGCTTGAAGGCCTGTGGTACATAGCTGATTATTTAATTCTAATTTTACTGAATTTACATTTACCCTTATCCAGCAGTTTTACATTTCCCTCAGTGTCGCCTGCTCTGGCCCCTGGAAGAGTCTCTAGCGTCACATCTCAGAACTATTAGTCTCTTCAGTGACTCACCTCAGAGTTGTTATGAACTTTTGAGCCACCCTTACAGGAGCTGCATACAAGAAGAGGATGAGGAGGCTTTGAGCAAGCTGAGCATTACAGTGAAGCTATCAGTTTACCTTTTGATCTATGTTCCTACCCTCAGTTATAAGGGGCGCCATTGGTAAACTGGAACATGCTGAAAGTAACGGCAACATTTTTCCACATTTAGCTCTAAATCTTACAAAAACATGTTTTTTTGAGTCATTTTTTACATTTAGTAAAATATTTGTAACTTTTTATATTTAAAACACAATTTTAAATTTAAATGCTAAATGTTAAATGTAAATGTTAAATGTTAAATGTAAATGTTTAGTTGTAAGCTTTCATACATTTTTATTTCTGTTTTGTTATGCATGTGACATAAAAAGACAAATTAAGTTTTACTAAATTGTTTCATGGCCAGACTACATTATATGTGAATTTCTGCTTACTTTCAACACACTGGAAAAATTCCCGAAATTTGACCACCATGAGCTCCTCTCTAACTCTTCTGTTGCTCCAAGAACAGAATAGCTCGGCCTGAGACTGAGACAATTAAACTGGCTGTCAGATCTTTGTCCTCCCCTGATAGGTCAAGCAGAACACCCAACTGGGGTTCTCTCTCAGGAGTGATAAAATCTAGACAGAAAAGTTTAAATAATGGTTAAATTCCAGTTTTAAATACAAAAAGTAGCTCTTTTTGTAAAAATAGATTCTCACTCCATAGTAGGACAAGCCATCAGTTAGTTGATCGAAACAGCTTTGCCGTTGCAGGACTGCGAGGTACAGAGCTGACCGTGAGTGGAAGACCTTCAACTTCATATCACGATGAGTCGCAGCAGCTGACTGCTTCCTCCAAATCAGGTTGAGTTGTTGTGTTTACAACCTAAATATTTAAGAAAAACACTTTAAATGTTTGTTTTTTACCAGTGTACACAAATACGGCAGATGGTTCATTTTAATTGGACTCAAACATGTTTGTTTTGGTTTATTTGGCTGTACTTCACCAATATGAGCTTTTTTTAACAAAAAGGAAACAAACTGAAAATATAATACATGGAATTGCCTCTAATAACCAACAGTGTGTTTATTATAGCAAAGACTTGTGAATATAGGAAATATTACAATATTCTTGTTATAATATTGCAATTCACCTTTTTCAGATTCTCTCTTAACTCAGGGTCACCTGTATCATCCGGTGTTAGGTGTACTTGAACAATGTCTCCTGACTACATGTGGCGAGAAAGGCAGGTGCTTCCCCACCTCGCACTATTATCGTGGACAACATCCTGCCAATGGTTCGATATAGGATGTTAAATTTCAGTGTGCATCCATTTGGTGTAGCTGAAAAATACAAAACAAGTATATTCTGTACAGACCCCGAGTGATATCCTGAGATTGACAGACACAAATGTATTATTTTCTTTTTGTTTTCTACTGTTTCAGACACACAGAACATAACAGATTTGTTATCTGTAGTCATTTATTAACTTGTTCTGTCAAACAATGTTCAGATCAGGTGGTTGTTGCGTTTGTAACATTATCGTAACTCGTAAAAACGAGTGTCGTCAACAAGCCTTTAGGCCTGGAGTAAGTAGTGAGTTAGTTTGTCTATGAAATCATATTACCTTCAAAAGCACCAGAAAGATGGCCTTCGCAGAGACGTATCTAAGTCATCATTATGAAACATCAGAGAGATAAACGATGACAGATTTATAGGCTCATCGTGAAACCAACTGAAGAAATATGAAGTTATAATTAAAAGATAACTGGCTGGAAAATGATCCCTGAAATGTAAACAGAAAGAAGCTTATCATTCATAAACAGCCATCTCAGAATCACATTCAGTTAAAATTACACACATAATGAGCTTTTCAATGCAGTTCTGTGGGAGGTTTCCTAAAAAACAAAATGACCTGAAATCCAGGAAACTACAGTGTGCGTGTGATCCAGGAAGAGCCATTGCAGGGGGGGTGCGGTATGAAAAGGGGGGGGGGGGACAAAACGCTTGGACACTGTTAGCACGGGCGCCTACAGAAACACAAAGCAGGAGATGAAGCATCGCTGAATATGTTTCCAAAACAACTTCATTCTGAGCCAAAGACTAGAAAATATGGTGAAGCAAATCTTCCCTTTGGCTTCACCTGCACAAGTGCAGAGGTAGGTCTCCCTGCAGGTTTTCCCTGCGTCGGGAGCAGCGCTGGGCTGTTTACATCACGGACAAACAGGATCCCACAGCTGTTTATGTTTTTAAACCCATTTTGCACAGAGAGGCATTTTTTGAAAAATGTATTGATAACAATGTTGAATATTATTACACAGGAAAAAACAACTACATGTAAAATAATGACACTGTGACGCCTCTGCCTTTGTAAATGGAGGGACAGTAACTGTGTGTAAAACCTGCAGACAGTCAGATTAACAGTATTTCGTCTCTATCATTCTGCAATTCATCTCATGTAAACAATAACGTGGCCACAGCATGACGTGAAAAAAGGCATATACCTTTGACACATACAGGAAATTCCTCGTACCTGCAAGTATGTTTGCCCCTGTTGAGTTTATATGTTTTTTGCATGTTTGTCACCTTTACATGTTTCAGATGAAATGTAAATATTAGACAAAGATAACCCAAATAAATCAAAAACAACAGTAGCAAAAAGACAATAAAATCGTCCCAGAGGACTGTAATGTTCCACTCCACTCTGTTTTGCTGGCCTAGTTTCTAACACATCCTCAGTTAAACCTGTGAAAAAAACAGTGGAAACCAAGCGAAGAAGGTGCAAAATTCAAAGGCATTTATGCTCCTAAAATCAATATAGTCTTGTCCTCGAACATCCACTGGCAGCCAGACACTGAAGCAGGAATGATTTTGTGGCCAGCAGCCAGGGAAAGTGTGGGGTTGGGTCACATTTCTGCTCTGGCTGCAGGCAGTCTGCTCTGGGAGTACACACCAAAAACAAGCAGACATGGATTGGGGGGAGGTAGTCCCAGCAAAGATTTTCTCCAACAATACTGTGGAGTTCAAAGCAAAACAAGTGGCAGAGCAAATATCCCATATCCCAAGATCCCCATCCTGAGCTTTTAGCTCGAGGCAACGGCAGCGTTCAGTTCTTGGGGAACTGAAGAGCTTCATCGATCTGGATGTTCCTTAAAGGTTGCACCGCCTCACATCTGCCTTCCCTGCAGACAAACACAGAGAGACAGAGAGTCTTCCAGGAGGAGACTGTAAGCGTCAGAGCCACAAGCATTTGCAAGGTATCTTTTAATTTCATGCACGACAGCTCTCACATTTGTTTCTCTCCCTTTTTCCTTCCTGTAATATTCCTCCTTCTGACACACACAAACACACCAGCCCTTTTTCCTTTCCCTCTCCAGGGCTCGTATTTAAACGACGCTGCATCCTGAGCCATCCGGATGGAGCTGAGGCACGGAAACAATGTTCATTTTGAACTCTTCCTTTTTAAGTACGAGCAGGGCACTTCAGTCTTCTGTAAGCAATTTATCCTGTGGTGCTGATACAACTGAGCGATGCTGTGCAGCTCGTACACAGAAATTACAAGGCTTTTGAAATGTGCTGCATTAAATGTCATGGTTATAACCCTCTCCTGCTAAGTTATATTCTCCGAATCCTTTTGAGTGAGACCACAGCTGATGTGTACTGCACGCTACAAACATCAGGTGAGAAGGGTCGGCAGGGCCCGAGGGTGTGTGGGTGGATGATTAGAGGAAGAAAAACATGTAATTAAGCGTCGAGAGTTTGCCTGGAAATTTGAGTCAAACCTTTTGACCCGGAGAGCTGCAGCATCAGCCTCAATTCAGTCCCCGGTCAGTGAGTGGGCAAGCTGAAGAAGATGCCAGAGGTTATGATGAAATATGAGGAATTGTATTCTGAGAGATATGGCTGTCTCCTCACTGTGGTACACAAAGAGACTCAACAGGTTTGAGCTGCATCCAAGGTCCAAGTGTCATTCTTGGAAATGAGAGAAAGGAGGAGACGAAGCCTCTCTGTGTCACAAAGATCTGTCACTGGATCCTAGCAAAGCTTGTTAGGAGACTTAATTAGTCCAATGTGGCTGCACTGATTGCTCCACACAAGGCTGAGCTTCAGCTGCAGCTCCACTGTGCTTACTGAAGCCAGCACTACCCTGGTTACTTTGGTGCATCAAGTTCATGCTCATGCCCCCGTCCCTATCCCCTCCACTACCTGTCAAACTTCGAATGTCTCTGCAGTCCACATCCTGATCCCAACAAACGGCTGCCACAACCAGTGTTGGGAAGTTACTGTTCAAATGTATTCCACTACAGATTACAGATTAAATGCCCCAAAATGTATTTTGTGACGTATTCTGTTACATTACTCAATGAGAGTAACTATAGGGAGAGAATACTTTGGATTACTTAATATATTATCATGCTGTTTACAACTACATGAATGTGCTATTGCTGTGATTTATTACTGTTACTGAAGGTTACTCTCCACACCAACACCAGCTACATGTTTAAATCTTAATATAAATGAGTAACAGTAGGTGGACATTAGGTAAGGCTGCACTTTTTGCAGTGATCTCGTGTTGAAAACTATTCCTCGCGTATATAAAACAGGTCCACGGCTCTGAACCGTAGTAAAGGGACCTCTGGCTAATACGGTGGGTTCTGTGTCGGCTCGTAGCTGAAAACTAGCTTTACTTTGTTGTCTGGGTCAACTTTGCTAGCAGAGACAGAGAGAGGCGTTGAAAGGCTGCTCCAACAGAACTTATTGTTTCAGAGGAAAACACGAACATGGTGTACAGTCGAGTCTTAATAGCTTACTTACAGCTGGGCTCGTCAGGCTCTCTTCTTGGCTGCAGTGGTTATTATTATATTTACATGCTTCCAGCTCCCGTTTCTGCTCGATGACAGCTCCTACTTTTCCTTTTTCTCCCTCCCTCGCTCACAGACAGTAGCGGTTCTTGATACGGGCGACACGGTTGGTTGCCCGGGGCGGCATCGTGGTGGGGGGCAGCATCACGGGCATTGGCAAAAAAAAAAAGAAAAAATTGCTCGTACTCATGCTGCCCCGACGTCATGCCAGCGCATACTGGGAATGTCGTAGACACCGATCAGTTTTCTATCACCCATTTGCTGGGAGTAAGGGCGCCTTCCGTTTGCGAGGTGCGCCTGCTGCTTGCGGCACAGGGAGGAGAGGGCGGGGCGGCGGGTATTCTCTGACCGGCTGGAGCAGCGTCTAATAACCAACTCGCAAAATAAAAAAAATAAAAACAAAACAAACCAACAAACACAAAAACACCCGACATTATGATACAGACTGCTGCTGAAGTCAAAGTAAACTTTATTGTCATCTCCGCTACATACAGTCCAGTTTATAGAGACGAGACGACGAGGCTCCAGTTACAGCAGTGCAAGTAAACAAACAATAAATATAAGAAGAGTAAGAAAATAAATATACACTTTAGGACTCGGGGTAAAGGGATCAATAACAATTTAACATTTATAATTTACAGTTTGATGATTTAAATAGAGCACATTTCATTCATAATGTTGTAAATTCAAGCCCATTATGGATTCATGATTTGAATCCTGGGTTGTGCGAAATCTCAGAAATGCACCTTAGACAAAGTGAGTCTGTGAACTAAGGTGTAGGTGTGTTAGATCATGTTGTGGTGATCCTCGGGTTGGGGGATTTGTGTTCATACTGGAGTGCAAAATTAAAACCAATGGAAGATGGACAAGAAAAGTTCAAAGCCATCAGGTGCTCAGTTTAGAAAAAAGAGAAAAGAAGAGGAGGAGAAACGAGCAACAGATGCAGGTAAGCAGGTGTGTGATTGGATAATGGCAGCTCATCCTGAACCAATCAGAGTCAGAATACTTTATTAATCCCTAAGGAAATTATGTGGGTTACAGTTGCTCCAAGAAGAAATGGTAAAAATAGTAACAGTAACAGACTAAACTCCAAACAATACATTATGTTACAGATTTTAATATTAATGAGTCATTGTCAGTTGTTGATTTGTCCTGTTCTCATTGTATGACGAATTATGATGGCTGTTTGGTAGCTGTTTGCATACGATGCAGACTCTCTCTCTCTTCATATGTGGGTAGGAGCGCCACTGCTCAGACACATCACGGGTATGGCCGTCCATTCTCCCTGCAGCACGGACTACACTGCCCATCAGGCTACATGCTTTAGGGCTATGCCTGTAACACTCTGCATATTGCCTTCATGTTAAATCATTTTTGTGAATAATTTAAAAAAATATTTCTTCACGTCATTATGCAACCTAACCCTATGCTGCAAGTAGGGGTGACATGGGCCGCGAGATTGAGACACAGACATTGGAGCCTCTTAATGCCTGGTTTTGTCAAAAATAGAGAAGACATAGGCGAACATATGAAACAGGAAAATACCGCAGTGTAATCCCTTTATTTCAGCAAAGTAACTGTATTCTAAATACCACCTTTTTAAACAGTAACTGTAACGGAATACAGTTACTCATATTTTTTATTTTAAATGCGTAACAACGGTACATTCATTCCGTTACTCCCCAACTGTCGACGTCTCATTCACCCAGCGGTGCAGGCGGTTCTCTCAGTCTCAGAGCAGCATTTCTAATTTTGATTGAAGCTGTCAGAGAAAACGGAGCCTCGAGCAGCCAGGATATTAGTTTACAGGCTGTTAGAATTATATGTCTAACGTTAAAATGTTGGTGACACAATAATTTCCTCCTAATGGTGCTGACATATTCATAGGGTTACTTTTTGAGACAAAATATCATGAGGTAGTCATGATTTTGCAAATATCCACCTTGTAGTGCAGTTTGCGCGACTTGTTTTATGGAAAAAAACCAGCAGGTCATTCAGTGTTGCCTTAGTGCTGATGTGTCAGAGCTGTTGGTGTAACTGAAGTAATGTTGTTAAGTCCTTAAAGTCATATTCTTTTATTGTCATGACTCTATTT